>NW_026290854.1:467500-483491 GCF_023373465.1 Oncorhynchus keta | reverse complement strand
TAATAACTATCAGATATCCACTTCTATAACAGTGGTGATTTTAGCTTGTTAATCTAACTCCCCAAAACGTTGTTAGATGCATGCCAGCAAAGCCACAACACAACACTAAACAATACATTAATTGCACTATAGCGGTGACAAACGGTGCCCACAAACTGTCAGGGCCAATATAAAGCTGTCCCAACAGCAGAGCTTTATTTTCAGCACCATGGAGTGAATCCTTACCACTGCTACACCTGGCTACCAGTGGAGCCTTGTCTGTCAGCGAAACAGTTCATTCAGCCTCATTTACTGCCTTTTAAAAAAACATAGCTGATATGGCTGACTTGTTTAAACAAATATGGATCCTACTGACAATTGAGACGTACAAACTATGGCATAAGAGAAAGACGAGCGCATAAGAGGCACTCATACATTTCTATTAACACATTACTGAGTGAGCTAGAACAGACGTAGTCAACATAAGTATTTGTTCAGCTCTTTTGAAATGTACAATGACAGAATTCAGAACATGGGCCGTTATTACAGTATTCTCCCTGTACACCAAGTCAGAACCGTAGGATAAATAAAGAGTGCATATAACCAGACAATGAAAGCTCTTACAATATAGGGGAAAGGGAACAAATTATTAGGGTGAGGCACATGGGTTACTAACAGCTTATTACACAACCTACACTTTTACATTCTTAGCTACAGTATACATATCTCCCTGGCATATTACATCATTTATGCATCCGCATACAATACATTTTTGGACTCACCTTGTTGCACTGTGCTCACTTTAACAGGAAGGTGCCGAGTCGGTCCTTCTTGCGGGCAAATTTTGTCATCAAACTTTTCTTCAAAGTTTGTCATTCTCTGGATTTGTGCACCTATAATGCACACCATATGTGGCTGCAGGGTAGCCTAGTGGTTAGAGTGTAGGGGCGGCAGGGTAGCCTAGTGGTTAGAGTGTAGGGGCAGGGTAGCCTAGTGGTTAGAGTGTAGGGGCGGCAGGGTAGCCTAGTGGTTAGAGTGTAGGGGCAGGGTAGCCTAGTGGTTAGAGTGTAGGGGCGGCAGGGTAGCCTAGTGGTTAGAGTGTAGGGGCAGGGGAGCCTAGTGGTTAGAGTGTAGGGGCGGCAGGGTAGCCTAGTGGTTAGAGTGTAGGGGCAGGGGAGCCTAGTGGTTAGATGCAGGGTAGCCTAGTGGTTAGAGGCAGGGTAGCCTAGTGGTTAGATGCAGGTTAGCCTGGTGGTTAGAGGCAGGGTAGCCTGGTGGTTAGAGGCAGGGCAGCCTAGTGGTTAGAGGCAGGGTAGCCTAGTGGTTAGAGCGTTGGACTAGTTAACCGAAAGGTTGCAAGTTCAAACCCCGAGCTGACAAGGTACAAATCTGTCGTTCTGCCTCTGAACAAGGCAGTTAACCCACTGTTCCTAGGCCGTCATTGAATATAAGAATTTGTTCTTTAACTGACTTGCCTAGTTAAATAAAGGTAAAATAAAATAAAAAAATGTGCATTGAACTTATATTTATAATAATAATAGTACAATTCTAATATTTATAATGCATGTATTATGTGTTCATAACACCTGGATAATGAACTTTCAATTAAGCGTTTCACCTTCTCCACTAGTTGACATGCAGTATCTCATTGGAACACTACAGCTGTCCTCAGTTAATGCAGATGAAGGGAGTTTGATATGCATGGGAAGTGTAGTGTACTGTTTTTCTGTATATATGAATTACAAATCAGCCTTCACTTAAGTCATGTTTCTATTCTACTGCGTAGTCACAATGTGTAATCATTGATGTCCCAGTAGAAGGAGTGGTAAACACTGTTGAAGTGTATAGTTGTAATACATACATGCAGACACAGCATCAAATCAAATCAAATGTATTTATATAGCCCTTCGTACATCAGCTGATATCTCAAAGTTGTGTACAGAAACCCAGCCTAAAACCCCAAACAGCAAGCAATGCAGGTGTAGAAGCACGGTGGCTAGGAAAAAAAACTCCCAAGAAACCTAGAGAGGCTATGTGGGGTGGCAAGTCCTCTTCTGGCTGTGCCGGGTGGAGATTATAGCAGAACATGGCAAAGATGTTCAAATGTTCATAAATGACCAGCATGGTCAAATAATAATAATCACAGGCAGAACAGTTGAAACTGGAGCAGCAGCATGGCCAGGTGGACTGGGGACAGCAAGGAGTAATCATGTCAGGTAGTCCTGAGGCATGGTCCTAGGGCTCAGGTCCTCCGAGAGAGAGAAAGAAAGAAAGAGAGAAAAAGAGAATTAGAGAGAGCAAACTTAAATTCACACAGGACACCGAATAAGACAGGAGAAGTACTCCAGATATAACAAACTGACCCTAGCCCCCCGACACATAAACTACTGCAGCATAAATACTGGAGGCTGAGACAGGAGGGGTCAGGAGACACTGTGGCCCCATCCGATGACACCCCTGGACAGGAACAAACAGGAAGGATATAACCCCACCCACTTTGCCAAAGCACCACCTTACCATCCTGAGACAAGGCCGGGTATAGCCCACAAACATCTCCGCCACGGCACAACCCAAGGGGGGGCACCAACCCAGACAGGAAGATCACATCAGTGACTCAACCCACTCAAGTGACACACCCCTCCTAGGGACGGTATGAAAGAGCCCTAGTAAGCCAGTGACTCAGCCCCTGTAATAGGGTTAGAGGCAGAGAATCCCAGTGGAAAGAGGGGAACCGGCCAGGCAGAGACAGCAAGGGACTCTAAGCCCCTGTTAGGGTTAGAGGCAGAGAATCCCAGAGCCTTCGTTGCTCCAGAGCCTTTCCGTTCACACACTCCTGGGCCAGACTACACTCAATCATATGACCCACTGAAGAGATGAGTCTTCAGGAAAGACTTAAAGGTTGAGACCGAGTTTGCGTCTCTCACATGGGTAGGCAGACCATTCCATAAAAATTGAGCACTATAGGAGAAAGCCCTGCCTCCAGCTGTTAGCTTAGAAAGTCTAGGGACAAATAGGAGGCCTGCGTCTTGTGACCGTAGCGTACGTGTAGGTATGTACGGCAGGACCAAATCAGAGAGATAGGTAGGACCAAGCCCATGTAATGCTTTGTAGGTTAGCAGTAAAACCTTGAAATCAGCCCTTGCCTTGACAGGAAGCCAGTGTAGGGAGGCTAGCACTGGAGTAATATGATCAAATTTTTGGTTCTAGTCAGGATTCTAGCAGCCGTATTTAGCACTAACTGAAGTTTATTTAGTGCTTTATCCGGGTAGCTGGAAAGTAGAGCATTGCAGTAGTCTAACCTAGAAGTGACAAAAGCATGAATTAATTTTTCTGCATCATTTTTGGACAGAAAGTTTCTGATTTTTGCAATGTTACGTAGATGGAAAAAATCTGTCTTTGAAACAGTCTTGATATGTTCTTCAAAAGAGAGATAAGGGTCCAGAATAACGCCGAGGTCCTTCACAGTTTTATTTGAGGCGACTGTACAACCATTACGGTTGATTGTCAGATTCAACAGAAGATCTCTTTGTTTCTTGGGACCTAGAACAAGCATTTTTTTTGGGCAAACTTTTATGTCTGAAACACATGCTTCTAGCCATTTTGTTTATTTCATTGAAATGTAAAGCTGTGTGTCATCCGCATAACATGAAAGTTAACATTATGTTTTCGAATGACATCCCCAAGAGGTAAAATATACAGTGAAAACAATAGTGGTCCTAAAACGGAACCTTGAGGAACACCAACATTTACAGTTGATTTGTCAGAGGACAAACCATTCACAGAGACAAACTGATATCTTTCCGACAGATAAGATCTAAACCAGGCCAGAACTTGTCCGTGTAGACCAATTTGGCTTTCCAATCTCTCCAAAAAATGTGGTGATCGATGGTATCAAAAGCAGCACTAAGGTCTAGGAGCACGAGGACAGATGCAGAGCCTCGGTCTGGTGCCATTAAAAGGTAATTTACCACCTTCACAAGTGCAGTCTCAGTGCTATGATGGGGTCTAAAACCAGACTGAAGTATTTTGTATACATTGTTTGTCTTCAGGAAGGCAGTGAGTTGCTGCGCAACAGCCTTTTCTAAAAATGTTGAGAGGAATGGAAGATTCGATATCGGCCGATAGTTTTTTATATTTTCTGGGTCAATATAGTGTATATATAGTCTAGTGAGTGTGTATACAGTGTGTATATAGTGTGTATATAGTCTAGTGAGTGTGCATATATTGTGTACATAGTGTGTACAGTATATATAGTCTTGAGTGTGTATATAGTGTGTATATAGCATGTATATATAGTAGTGAGCCTAGTGAGTGAAACGTCCTCTCACTCAACCTCGATGGTGCAGCTGTAGAACCTTCTGAGTATCCGAGGATCTTTTCAGCTTCCTGAGGATGAAGAGGAGATCTGCATCACGACCGTGTTGGACCATGTTAAGTCCTAAGTGATGTGGACGCTAATACTCTGACCTCCTCCCTGTAGACTGACTCATCGCCAGCGTGTCGTCAGCAAATTTGATGATGGTGTTGGAGTCGTGCATGGCCACACAGTCGTGAGTGGACAGGGAGTACAGGAGGGGACTAAGCACGCAACCGTGAGGGGTCCTCCACCTGGGAGAGGGAAGATTTTAAGTGCAATCATTTCGAGGTTACCTTGCGTCTCTGTGGAACAGGGACTATGGTGGTCGGTTGTGATTGCAGACTGGTCTGAGATGAAAATGGTGTCAGTGATCTGTGCTTGAGAAACAGCCCTGGTATTCCGTCAGCCCGGCATAATTCACCTGTTTAAGCGCCTTACTCAGTGGCGTGTTGGAAGTGACATCAAACAGTCATCCGGAACAACAGGTGCTTTCACGCAAGACTCAGTGTTGTATTCCTCCATGTTTGATGTCGTATTCAAACAGGCATTCTTGTAATGAGTCCATGTCTGTGTCCCGTTCCTTGTAAGTGGCAGCTTTAGCCTTTAGCCCAGCGTGGATACTGCCTGTAATCCATGGTGTTTGATTTGGATACGTCTGTATTGCCACTGTGGGGATTACATTGTCTAGGCACTTGTTGATGAAGCCCGTGACTGTTATGGTAAAATACTTGGATGAATCCCAGAGCAGATCTCAGTCTGTACGAAGCAAAACAGTCTTGAAGCCTCGCGTCTGATTGGTCACTTCCGTATTGAGCAGCCTCACTGGTACTTCCTGTTTGAGCTTTCGTTTGTAAACAGGAAGCAGGATAATTAAGTCATGGTCAGTGGTTTAGAGTTTGAGCGCCTCTAGTGGCGTGTTGGTAAAGTGAGTTTGAGCGCCTCTAGTGGCGTGTTGGTAAAGTGAGTTTGAGCGCCTCTAGTGGCGTGTTGGTAAAGTGAGTTTGAGCGCCTCTAGTGGCGTGTTGGTAAAGTGAGTTTGAGCGCCTCTAGTGGCGTGTTGGTAAAGTGAGTTTGAGCGCCTCTAGTGGCGTGTTGGTAAAGTGAGTTTGAGCGCCTCTAGTGGCGTGTTGGTAAAGTGAGTTTGAGCGCCTCTAGTGGCGTGTTGGTAAAGTGAGTTTGAGCGCCTCTAGTGGCGTGTTGGTAAAGTGAGTTTGAGCGCCTCTAGTGGCGTGTTGGTAAAGTGAGTTTGAGCGCCTCTAGTGGCGTGTTGGTAAAGTGAGTTTGAGCGCCTCTAGTGGCGTGTTGGTAAAGTGAGTTTGAGCGCCTAGTGGCGTGTTGGTAAAGTGAGTTTGAGCGCCTCTAGTGCGTGTTGGTAAAGTGAGTTTGAGCGCCTCTAGTGGCGTGTTGGTAAAGTGGCGTTTGGTAAAGCGCCTCTAGTGGCGTGTTGGTAAAGTGAGTTTGAGCGCCTCTAGTGGCGTGTTGGTAAAGTGAGTTTGAGCGCCTCTAGTGGCGTGTTGGTAAAGTGAGTTTGAGCGCCTCTAGTGGCGTGTTGGTAAAGTGAGTTTGAGCGCCTCTAGTGGCGTGTTGGTAAAGTGAGTTTGAGCGCCTCTAGTGGCGTGTTGGTAAAGTGAGTTTGAGCGCCTCTAGTGGCGTGTTGGTAAAGTGAGTTTGAGCGCCTCTAGTGGCGTGTTGGTAAAGTGAGTTTGAGGTTTTAAGTCTCCCCGCGTTAAAGTCTCCATCCACCAGACACAATGCCTGTCACGGTCGTCCTCCTCTTCATCTGAAGAGGAGAGGCGAGAAGGATCGGAGGACCAATATGCAGCGTGATATGTGTTCATCTGAAGAGGAGAGGCGAGAAGGATCGGAGGACCAATATGCAGCGTGATATGTGTTCATGTTGAATGTTTAATTAAAGAAAGAACTGAACACTGAAACACGATACAAAAACAGTAAACAAAATAACAACCGTGACGCTAATGTGAGCTGAAACAAGCCATCAACATAGACAATCACCCACAAACAAACAGTGCAACCCAGGCTGCCTAAGTATGATTCTCAATCAGAGACAACTAATGACACCTGCCTCTGATTGAGAACCATACTAGGCCGAAACATAGAAATACCCAAATCATAGAAAAACAAACATAGACTGCCCACCCAACTCACGCCCTGACCATACTAAATAAATACAAAACAAAGGAAATAAAGGTCAGAACGTGACAATGCCTCTGGGTGGCTGAGTGGTGGCTGAGTGCTAGAGTGGTGTTGGCAAGTGGAGGGATGTTGACAGTCATGATAATTACGGATGAGAACTCTCTTGGTAGATAAAAGGGTCTACAGCTCACCATGAGGTATTCTATTATTCTGTTCTCCCTCTGTCTCTCACCTTGTCTCTCACCTTCACCCCTCTCACCATTTCCATCTCGCCACCCTCCCCTTCTCTCCATCTCCATCTCACCACCCTCCCCTTCTCCCCCCCTTCTATATTTACCTCTTTCTCTAACATGCCAATCAAAGGGGACACCCTGTGCTCGTAAAGTCTAAGATTCCTTCAGATGTATTCTAGGAAGACACTTTAAAACACTTCTACATCATAACTTAATATATCATTTCACTCAATAGGAGGAGAGAGAGAGGAGAGACAGAAAGAAAAAGAAAGAAGAGGAAAGAGAGGAGAGAGATGAAGAGGAAAGAGGGGAGAGTTGAAGAGAGAGAGAGAGAGATACAGAGAGAGAGAGAGAGAGGTGAAGAGAGAGAGAGAGAGAGAGAGAGAGAGAGAGAGAGAGAGAGAGGAGGAGAGAGATGAAGACAGAGAGAGGTGTGATACTAGCAGGGAGTCAAACATTTATAATCAGACCACCTCAAATCAAATCACATTTTATTGGTCACATACACACGGTAAGCAGATGTTAATGCGAGTGTAGCGAAATGCTTGTGCTTCTAGTTACGACAGTGCAGTAATATCTAACAAATAATATAACAATTCCCCAACAACTACCTAGTACAATGAATCTAAAGGGGTGAATGAGAATATGTACATATAAATATATGGATGAGCGATAGCCGAGAGGCAAGATGCAGTAGATGGTATATAATACAGTACATACTGAGAGGAGGGAGAGGGGGATGAGAGAAGGGAGAGGGGGATGAGAGGAGGGTGAGGAATGTGAGGAGGGGAGAGGGATGTGAGGAGGGGAGGGAGATGTGAGGAGGGGAGAGGGGGATGAGAAGAGGGGAGAGGGGGATGAGAGGAGGGGGAGGGGGATGTGAGGAGGGAGAGGTGGGTGAGAGGAGGGAGAGGTATGGGAGGAGGGGAGAGGGATGAGAGAATGGGAGAGGGAGAATGAGAGGAGGGGAGAAGGGGATGAGAGGGGGAGGGATGAGAGGGAGGGGAGAGAGGGGAGAGGAGGGAGAGGGATGAGAGGAGGGGAGAGGGATGAGGAGGGAGGGGGATGAGGGAGGGAGGGGGATGAGAGGAGGTGAGGGATGAGAGGAGGGGAGGGGATGAGAGGAGGGAGAGGGGGATGAGAGGGAGGGGGGGATGAGGGATGAGAGGAGGGAGGGGGGATAGAGGGGGATGAGGGGATGGAGGAGGGAGGGGGATGGAGAGAGGAGGGAGAGGAGGATGAGAGGAGGGAGAGGGGGATGAGAGGAGAGGAGGATGAGAGGAGGGAGAGGGGATGAGAGGAGGGATAGGGGGATGAGAGGAGGGAGAGGGGGGATGAGAGGAGGAGGGAGGGGAGGATGAGGGAGAGGAGGAGGGGGGGGATGAGAGGGGGAGAGGGGATGAGGAGGAGGAGGATGAGAGGAGGAGAGGGGGATGAGAGGAGGGAGGGATAGGGGGATGAGAGGAGGGAGGGAGGGGGATGAGAGGAGGGAGAGGGGGATGAGAGGAGGGGGATGAGAGGAGGAGGATGAGAGAGGGAGGGATGAGAGGGGGGAGAGGGGGGATGAGAGGACGGAGAGGGGATGAGAGGAGGAAGAGGGATGAGAGGAGAGGAGGATGAGAGGGGGATGAGAGGAGAGGGGAGGATGAGGGGATGAGAGGAGAGGAGGATGAGAGGACAGAGGGGGATGAGAGGGGAAGAGATGAGAGGAGAGGAGGATGAGGGGATGAGAGGAGGAGGATGAGGGGATGAGAGGAGAGGGATGAGAGGAGGGAGAGATGGAGGAGGGATGAGAGGAGAGGAGGATGAGAGGGGGAGAGGGATGAGAGGAGGGAGAGGGGGATGAGAAGAGGGGAGAGGGGGATGAGAGGAGGGGGAGAAAGGCGGGAAAAGAATGTGAGGAAACACCTCAGGCTACTTCACAAAGAGTAACACACACATACGCTCAAAAACACAGAAACACACACATACGCTCAAAAACACAGAAACACACACACACACACACACACACACACACACACACACACACACACACACACACACACACACACACACACACACACACACACACACACACACACACACACACACACACACACACGTATGCAATGGATCAGTGGATGGTCAGGTACTTGCTGTGTGTGTGATGGAGATGAAGGGGAAGGTGGCGAGATGGAGATGGAGAGAAGGGGAGGGTGGTGAGATGGAGATGGAGATGGAGAGAAGGGGAGGGTGGTGAGATGGAGATGGAGATGAAGGGGAGGGTGGTGAGATGGAGATGGAGATGGAGAGAAGGGGAGGGTGGTGAGATGGAAATGGAGAGAAGGAGGGTGGTGAGATGGAGATGAAGGGGAGGGTGGTGAGATGGAGATGGAGAGAAGGGGAGGGTGGTGAGATGGAGATGAAGGAGGGTGGTGAGATGGAGATGGAGAGAAGGGGAGGGTGGTGAGATGGAGATGAAGGGAGGGTGGTGAGATGGAGATGAAGGGGAGGGTGGCGAGATGGAGATGGAGAGAAGGGGAGGGTGGTGAGATGGAGATGGAGAGAAGGGGAGGGTGGTGAGATGGAGATGAAGGGGAGGGTGGTGAGATGGAGATGGAGAGAAGGGGAGGGTGGTGAGATGGAGATGAAGGGAAGGTGGCGAGATGGAGATGAAGGGGAGGGTGGTGAGATGGAGATGAAGGGGAGGGTGGTGAGATGGAGATGGAGAGAAGGGGAGGGTAGTGAGATGGAGATGGAGAGAAGGGGAGGGTGGTGAGATGGAGATGGAGAGAAGGGGAGGGTGGTGAGATGGAGATGGAGAGAAGGGGAGGGTGGTGAGATGGAGATGGAGAGAAGGGGAGGGTAGTGAGATGGAGATGGAGAGAAGGGGAGGGTAGTGAGATGGAGATGGAGAGAAGGGGAGGGTGGTGAGATGGAGATGGAGAGAAGGGGAGGGTGGTGAGATGGAGATGGAGAGAAGGGGAGGGTGGTGAGATGGAGATGGTGATGAAGGGGAAGGTGGCGAGATGGAGATGAAGGGGAAGGTGGCGGGATGGTGATGAAGGGGAAGGTGGCGGGATGGTGATGAAGGGGAAGGTGGCGGGATGGAGATGGAGAGAAGGGGAGGGTGGTGAGATGGAGATGGAGAGAAGGGGAGGGTGGCGAGATGGAGATGAAGGGGAAGGTGGCGGGATGGTGATGAAGGGGAAGGTGGCGAGATGGAGATGAAGGGGAAGGTGGTGAGATGGAGATGAAGGGGAAGGTGAGTGACAAGGTGAGAGACAAGGTGAGAGACAGAGGGAGAACAGAATAATAGAATACCTCATGGTGAGCTGTAGACCCTTTTATCTACCAAGAGAGTAGACCCACCTTGAAGAGGGGACAGCATGCCCCCATCCTCACTGACAGGGTCCAGTTCCTCTCCATCCACACTGACAGGGTCCAGTTCCTCCCCATCCTCACTGACAGGGCTGTAGTGGAGGGTCCAGTTCCCCCCCATCCACACTGACAGGGCTGTAGTGGAGGGACCAGTTCCTCCCCATCCACACTGACAGGGCTATAGTGGAGGGTCCAGTTCCTCCCCATCCACACTGACAGGGCTGTAGTGGAGGGACAAGTTCCCCCCCATCCACACTGACAGGGCTGTAGTGGAGGGTCCAGTTCCTCCCCATCCACACTGACAGGGTCCAGTTCCTCCCCATCCACACTGACAGGGCTGTAGTGGAGGGTCCAGTTCCCCCCCATCCTCACTGACAGGGTCCAGTTCCTCCCCATCCACACTGACAGGGTCCAGTTCCCCACCATCCACACTGACAGGGTCCAGTTCCTCCCCATCCACACTGACAGGGTCCAGTTCCCCACCATCCTCACTGACAGGGTCCAGTTCCCCCCATCCTCACTGACAGGGCTGTAGTGGAGGGTCCAGTTCCCCCATCCACACTGACAGGGTCCAGTTCCCCCATCCACACTGACAGGGTCCAGTTCCTCCCCATCCACACTGACAGGGTCCAGTTCCTCCCCATCCACACTGACAGGGTCCAGTTCAACCCCATCCACACTGACAGGGTCCAGTTCCTCTCCATCCACACTGACAGGGTCCAGTTCCTCCCCATCCACACTGACAGGGCTGTAGTGGAGGGTCCAGTTCCCCCATCCACACTGACAGGGTCCAGTTCCTCCCCATCCACACTGACAGGGTCCAGTTCCTCCCCATCCACACTGACAGGGTCCAGTTCCACCCCATCCACACTGACAGGGTCCAGTTCCTCTCCATCCACACTGACAGGGTCCAGTTCCTCCCCATCCACACTAACAGGGTCCAGTTCCCCCACATCCACACTGACAGGGCTGTAGTGGAGGGTCCAGTTCCCCCCCATCCACACTGACAGGGTCCAGTTCCTCCCCATCCACACTGACAGGGTCCAGTTCAACCCCATCCACACTGACAGGGTCCAGTTCCTCTCCATCCACACTAACAGGGTCCAGTTCCCCCCCATCCACACTGACAGGGCTGTAGTGGAGGGTCCAGTTCCCCCATCCACACTGACAGGGTCCAGTTCCCCCATCCACATTGACAGGGCTGTAGTGGAGGGTCCAGTTCCCCCCCATCCTCACTGACAGGGTCCAGTTCCTCCCCATCCACACTGACAGGGTCCAGTTACTCTCCATCCACACTGACAGGGCTGTAGTGGAGGGTCCAGTTCCCCCATCCACACTGACAGGGCTGTAGTGGAGGGTCCAGTTCCCCCCATCCACACTGACAGGGGCTGTAGTGGAGGGTCCAGTTCCCCATCCACACTGACAGGGTCCAGTTCCCCCCATCCACACTGACAGGGCTGTAGTGGAGGGTCCAGTTCCCCCCCATCCACACTGACAGGGTCCAGTTCCCCCATCCACACTGAAAGGGCTGTAGTGGAGGGTCCAGTTCCCCCATCCTCACTGACAGGGCTGTAGTGGAGGGTCCAGTTCCCCCATCCACACTGACAGGGTCCAGTTCCCCCATCCACACTGACAGGGTCCAGTTCCCCCATCCAAACTGACAGGGCTGTAGTGGAGGGTCCAGTTCCCCCATCCTCACTGACAGGGCTGTAGTGGAGGGTCCAGTTCCCCCCATCCACACTGACAGGGTCCAGTTCCCCCCATCCACACTGACAGGGTCCAGTTCCCCCCCATCCACACTGACAGGGTCCAGTTCCTCTCCATCCACACTGACAGGGTCCAGTTCCTCTCCATCCACACTGACAGGGTCCAGTTCCCCTCCATCCACACTGACAGGGTCCAGTTCCTCCCCATCCTCACTGACAGGGCTGTAGTGGAGGGTCCAGTTCCTCTCCATCCACACTGACAGGGTCCAGTTCCCCCCCATCCACACTGACAGGGCTGTAGTGGAGGGTCCAGTTCCTCCCCATCCTCACTGACAGGGCTGTAGTGGAGGGTCCAGTTCCTCTCCATCCACACTGACAGGGTCCAGTTCCCCCCCATCCACACTGACAGGGCTGTAGTGGAGGGTCCAGTTCCTCTCCATCCACACTGACAGGGTCCAGTTCCCCCCCATCCACACTGACAGGGCTGTAGTGGAGGGTCCAGTTCCCTCCATCCACACTGACAGGGTCCAGTTCCTCTCCATCCACACTGACAGGGTCCAGTTCCTCTCCATCCACACTGACAGGGTCCAGTTCCTCTCCATCCACACTGACAGGGTCCAGTTCCTCCCCATCCACACTGACAGGGTCCAGTTCCCCCCCCATCCACACTGACAGGGTCCAGTTCCCCCATCCACACTGACAGGGTCCAGTTCCCCCATCCACACTGACAGGGTCCAGTTCCCCCCATCCACACTGACAGGGTCCAGTTCCCCCATCCACACTGACAGGGTCCAGTTCCTCCCCATCCACACTGACAGGGTCCAGTTCCCCCCATCCACACTGACAGGGTCCAGTTCCCCCCATCCACACTGACAGGGTCCAGTTCCCCCATCCACACTGACAGGGTCCAGTTCCCCCCATCCACACTGACAGGGTCCAGTTCCTCTCCATCCACACTGACAGGGTCCAGTTACTCTCCATCCACACTGACAGGGCTGTAGTGGAGGGTCCAGTTCCTCTCCATCCACACTGACAGGGTCCAGTTCCCCCATCCACACTGACAGGGCTGTAGTGGAGGGTCCAGTTCCCCCCCATCCACACTGACAGGGTCCAGTTCCCCCATCCACACTGACAGGGTCCAGTTCCCCCATCCAAACTGACAGGGCTGTAGTGGAGGGTCCAGTTCCCCCCATCCTCACTGACAGGGCTGTAGTGGAGGGTCCAGTTCCCCCCATCCACACTGACAGGGTCCAGTTCCCCCATCCACACTGACAGGGTCCAGTTCCCCCCCATCCACACTGACAGGGCTGTAGTGGAGGGTCCAGTTCCCCTCCATCCACACTGACAGGGTCCAGTTCCTCTCCATCCACACTGACAGGGTCCAGTTCCTCTCCATCCACACTGACAGGGTCCAGTTCCTCCCCATCCACACTGACAGGGTCCAGTTCCCCCATCCACACTGACAGGGTCCAGTTCCCCCCATCCACACTGACAGGGTCCAGTTCCGCCCCATCCACACTGACAGGGTCCAGTTCCCCCCATCCACACTGACAGGGTCCAGTTCCTCCCCATCCACACTGACAGGGCTGTAGTGGAGGGTCCAGTTCCCCATCCACACTGACAGGGCTGTAGTGGAGGGTCCAGTTCCCCCATCCTCACTGACAGGGCTGTAGTGGAGGGTCCAGTTCCCCCATCCACACTGACAGGGTCCAGTTCCTCCCCATCCACACTGACAGGGCTGTAGTGGAGGGTCCAGTTCCCCCATCCACACTGACAGGGTCCAGTTCCCCACCATCCACACTGACAGGGTCCAGTTCCCCTCCATCCACACTGACAGGGTCCAGTTCCCCACCATCCTCACTGACAGGGTCCAGTTCCCCCATCCTCACTGACAGGGCTGTAGTGGAGGGTCCAGTTCCCCCCATCCACACTGACAGGGTCCAGTTCCCCCATCCACACTGACAGGGTCCAGTTCCTCCCCATCCACACTGACAGGGTCCAGTTCCTCCCCATCCACACTGACAGGGTCCAGTTCAACCCCATCCACACTGACAGGGTCCAGTTCCTCTCCATCCACACTAACAGGGTCCAGTTCCCCCATCCACACTGACAGGGCTGTAGTGGAGGGTCCAGTTCCCCCCATCCACACTGACAGGGTCCAGTTCCTCCCCATCCACACTGACAGGGTCCAGTTCCTCCCCATCCACACTGACAGGGTCCAGTTCCTCTCCATCCACACTGACAGGGTCCAGTTCCTCCCCATCCACACTGACAGGGTCCAGTTCCTCTCCATCCACACTAACAGGGTCCAGTTCCCCCATCCACACTGACAGGGCTGTAGTGGAGGGTCCAGTTCCCCATCCACACTGACAGGGTCCAGTTCCTCCCCATCCACACTGACAGGGTCCAGTTCAACCCCATCCACACTGACAGGGTCCAGTTCCTCTCCATCCACACTAACAGGGTCCAGTTCCCCATCCACACTGACAGGGCTGTAGTGGAGGGTCCAGTTCCCCCATCCACACTGACAGGGTCCAGTTCCCCCCCATCCACATTGACAGGGCTGTAGTGGAGGGTCCAGTTCCCCCCCATCCTCACTGACAGGGTCCAGTTCCTCCCCATCCACACTGACAGGGTCCAGTTACTCTCCATCCACACTGACAGGGCTGTAGTGGAGGGTCCAGTTCCCCCCCATCCACACTGACAGGGCTGTAGTGGAGGGTCCAGTTCCCCCCCATCCACACTGACAGGGCTGTAGTGGAGGGTCCAGTTCCCCCCCATCCACACTGACAGGGTCCAGTTCCCCCCCATCCACACTGACAGGGCTGTAGTGGAGGGTCCAGTTCCCCCCCATCCACACTGACAGGGCTGTAGTGGAGGGTCCAGTTCCCCCCCATCCTCACTGACAGGGCTGTAGTGGAGGGTCCAGTTCCCCCATCCACACTGACAGGGTCCAGTTCCCCCCCATCCACACTGACAGGGTCCAGTTCCCCCCCATCCAAACTGACAGGGCTGTAGTGGAGGGTCCAGTTCCCCCCCATCCTCACTGACAGGGCTGTAGTGGAGGGTCCAGTTCCCCCATCCACACTGACAGGGTCCAGTTCCCCGCCATCCACACTGACAGGGTCCAGTTCCCCCATCCACACTGACAGGGTCCAGTTCCTCTCCATCCACACTGACAGGGTCCAGTTCCTCTCCATCCACACTGACAGGGTCCAGTTCCCTCCATCCACACTGACAGGGTCCAGTTCCTCCCCATCCTCACTGACAGGGCTGTAGTGGAGGGTCCAGTTCCTCTCCATCCACACTGACAGGGTCCAGTTCCCCCCCATCCACACTGACAGGGCTGTAGTGGAGGGTCCAGTTCCTCCCCATCCTCACTGACAGGGCTGTAGTGGAGGGTCCAGTTCCTCTCCATCCACACTGACAGGGTCCAGTTCCTCTCCATCCACACTGACAGGGTCCAGTTCCTCTCCATCCACACTGACAGGGTCCAGTTCCTCTCCATCCACACTGACAGGGTCCAGTTCCTCCCCATCCACACTGACAGGGTCCAGTTCCCCCCCATCCACACTGACAGGGTCCAGTTCCCCCCCATCCACACTGACAGGGTCCAGTTCCCCCCCATCCACACTGACAGGGTCCAGTTCCTCCCCATCCACACTGACAGGGTCCAGTTCCTCCCCATCCACACTGACAGGGCTGTAGTGGAGGGTCCAGTTCCCCCCATCCACACTGACAGGGCTGTAGTGGAGGGTCCAGTTCCCCCCATCCTCACTGACAGGGCTGTAGTGGAGGGTCCAGTTCCCCCATCCACACTGACAGGGTCCAGTTCCCCCCATCCACACTGACAGGGTCCAGTTCCCCCCATCCACACTGACAGGGTCCAGTTCCCCTCCATCCGCGCTGACAGGGTCCAGTTCCCCCCCATCCACACTGACAGGGCTGTAGTGGAGGGTCCAGTTCCCCCCCATCCACACTGACAGGGCTGTAGTGGAGGGTCCAGTTCCCCCATCCTCACTAACAGGGCTGTAGTGGAGGGTCCAGTTCCCCCCCATCCTCACTGACAGGGCTGTAGTGGAGGGTCCACTTCCTCCCCATCCACACTGACAGGGTCCAGTTCCCCCCCATCCTCACTGACAGGGCTGTAGTGGAGGGTCCAGTTCCCCCCCATCCTCACTGACAGGGCTGTAGTGGAGGGA
>NW_026290854.1:435000-462500 GCF_023373465.1 Oncorhynchus keta | reverse complement strand
CAGACCTCCCACTGATCAGCAGTCATTACACTGAAAGCCCTTTCAGATAGAACCCTGGGTCCAGAGACAGACCTCCCACTGATCAGCAGTCATTACACTGAAAGCCCTTTCAGATAGAACCCTGTGGTCCTGTGGACAGACCTCCCACTGATCAGCAGTCATTACACTGAGCCCTTTCAGATAGAACCCTGTACTGTGGACAGACCTCCCACTGATCACAGTCATTACACTGAAAGCCCTTTCAGATAGAACCCTGTGGTCCTGTGGACAGACCTCCCAATCAGCAGTCATTACACTGAAAGCCCTTTCAGATAGAACCCCGTGGTCCTGTGGACAGACCTCCCACTGATCAGCAGTCATTACACTGAAAGCCCTTTCAGATAGAACCCTCACTATCAACCCAGTATGGAGCAGACAGACCTCCCACTGATCAGCAGTCATTACACTGAAAGCCCTTTCAGATAGAACCCTACAGACCCAGATATCATTACACTGGAGATAGAACCCTACAGACCTCCCACTGATCATCACACTGACAGATAGAACCCAGTATGATCAGCAGTCATTACACTGAATTTCAGATAGAACCCTACAGACCTACTGATCACAGTCATTACACTGAAAGCCCTTTCAGATAGAACCCTGGGTCCTGTGGACAGACCTCCCACTGATCAGCAGTCATTACACTGAATTTCAGATAGAACCCTGTGGTCCTGTGGACAGACACCCAGTATGGAGCCCTTTCAGAATACCCTACCTAAGACCTCACTATCACACATTACAGTAAGCCCTTTCAGATAGAACCCTGTGGTCCTGTGGACAGACCTCCCACTGATCAGCAGTCATTACACTGAAAGCCCTTTCAGATAGAACCCCGTGGTCCTGTGGACAGACCTCCCACTATCACACATTACACAAAGCCCTAGATGGAGCAGACAGACCTCCCACTGACTAACACTCCCTTTCACCCTAGCACACCTCCCACTGATCAGCAGTCATTACACTGAAAGCCCTTTCAGATAGAACCCTGTGGTCCAGCAGACAGACCTCCCACTGATCAGCAGTCATTACACTGAAAGCCCTTTCAGATAGAACCCTGTGGTCCTGTGGACAGACC
Organism: Oncorhynchus keta; assembly: GCF_023373465.1. Lineage (NCBI taxonomy): Eukaryota > Metazoa > Chordata > Actinopteri > Salmoniformes > Salmonidae > Oncorhynchus > Oncorhynchus keta. The sequence continues at coordinate 461,383 of NW_026290854.1, read as the reverse complement.
TCCCACTGATCAGCAGTCATTACACTGAAAGCCCTTTCAGATAGAACCCCGTGGTCCTGTGGACAGACCTCCCACTGATCAGCAGTCATTACACTGAAAGCCCTTTCAGATAGAACCCTGTGGTCCAGCAGACAGACCTCCCACTGATCAGCAGTCATTACACTGAAAGCCCTTTCAGATAGAACCCTGTGGTCCAGCAGACAGACCTCCCACTGATCAGCAGTCATTACACTGAAAGCCCTTTCAGATAGAACCCTGTGGTCCTGTGGACAGACCTCCCACTGATCAGCAGTCATTACACTGAAAGCCCTTTCAGATAGAACCCTGTGGTCCTGTGGACAGACCTCCCACTGATCAACATTACACTGAAAGCCCTTTCAGATAGAACACAGACCTCCCACTGATCAGCAGTCATTACACTGAAAGCCCTTTCAGATAGAACCCTGTGGTCCTGTGGACAGACCTCCCACTGATCAGCAGTCATTACACTGAAAGCCCTTTCAGATAGAACCCTGTGGTCCTGTGGACAGACCTCCCACTGATCAGCAGTCATTACACTGAAAGCCCTTTCAGATAGAACCCCGTGGTCCTGTGGACAGACCTCCCACTGATCAGCAGTCATTACACTGAAAGCCCTTTCAGATAGAACCCTGTGGTCCTGTGGACAGACCCACTGATCAGCAGTCATTACACTGAAAGCCCTTTCAGATAGAACCCTACAGACCTCCCACTGATCAGCAGTCATTACACTGAAAGCCCTTTCAGATAGAACCCTGTGGTCCTGTGGACAGACCCACTGATCAGCAGTCATTACACTGAAAGCCCTTTCAGATAGAACCCTGTGGTCCTGTGGACAGACCTCCCACTGATCAGCAGTCATTACACTGAAAGCCCTTTCAGATAGAACCCCGTGGTCCTGTGGACAGACCTCCCACTGATCAGCAGTCATTACACTGAAAGCCCTTTCAGATAGAACCCTGTGGTCCTGTGGACAGACCTCCCACTGATCAGCAGTCATTACACTGAAAGCCCTTTCAGATAGAACCACGTGGTCCTGTGGACAGACCTCCCACTGATCAGCAGTCATTACACTGAAAGCCCTTTCAGATAGAACCCTGTGGTCCTGTGGACAGACCTCCCACTGATCAGCAGTCATTACACTGAAAGCCCTTTCAGATAGAACCCTGTGGTCCTGTGGACAGACCTCCCACTGATCAGCAGTCATTACACTGAAAGCCCTTTCAGATAGAACCCTGTGGTCCTGTGGACAGACCTCCCACTGATCAGCAGTCATTACACTGAAAGCCCTTTCAGATAGAACCCCGTGGTCCTGTGGACAGACCTCCCACTGATCAGCAGTCATTACACTGAAAGCCCTTTCAGATAGAACCCTGTGGTCCAGCAGACAGACCTCCCACTGATCAGCAGTCATTACACTGAAAGCCCTTTCAGATAGAACCCTGTGGTCCAGCAGACAGACCTCCCACTGATCAGCAGTCAACCCCTTTCAGATAGAACCCTGTGGTCCTGTGGACAGACCTCCCACTGATCAGCAGTCATTACACTGAAAGCCCTTTCAAGCCCCTAGAACCCTGTGGTCCTGTGGACAGACCTCCCACTGATCAGCAGTCATTACACTGAAAGCCCTTTCAGATAGAACCCTTGGTCCTGTGGACAGACCTCCCACTGATCAGCAGTCATTACACTGAAAGCCCTTTCAGATAGAACCCTGTGGTCCTGTGGACAGACCTCCCACTGATCAGCAGTCATTACACTGAAAGCCCTTTCAGATAGAACCCTGTGGTCCTGTGGACAGACCTCCCACTGATCAGCAGTCATTACACTGAAAGCCCTTTCAGATAGAACCCCGTGGTCCTGTGGACAGACCTCCCACTGATCAGCAGTCATTACACTGAAAGCCCTTTCAGATAGAACCCTGTGGTCCTGTGGACAGACCCACTGATCAGCAGTCATTACACTGAAAGCCCTTTCAGATAGAACCCTGTGGTCCTGTGGACAGACCTCCCACTGATCAGCAGTCATTACACTGAAAGCCCTTTCAGATAGAACCACGTGGTCCTGTGGACAGACCTCCCACTGATCAGCAGTCATTACACTGAAAGCCCTTTCAGATAGAACCCTGTGGTCCTGTGGACAGACCTCCCACTGATCAGCAGTCATTACACTGAAAGCCCTTTCAGATAGAACCACGTGGTCCTGTGGACAGACCTCCCACTGATCAGCAGTCATTACACTGAAAGCCCTTTCAGATAGAACCCTGTGGTCCTGTGGACAGACCTCCCACTGATCAGCAGTCAGAAAGCCCTTTCCCACGTGGTCCTGTGGACAGACCTCCCACTGATCAGCAGTCATTACACTGAAAGCCCTTTCAGATAGAACCCCGTGGTCCTGTGGACAGACCTCCCACTGATCAGCAGTCATTACACTGAAAGCCCTTTCAGATAGAACCCCGTGGTCCTGTGGACAGACCTCCCACTGATCAGCAGTCATTACACTGAAAGCCCTTTCAGATAGAACCCTGTGGTCCTGTGGACAGACCTCCCACTGATCAGCAGTCATTACACTGAAAGCCCTTTCAGATAGAACCACGTGGTCCTGTGGACAGACCTCCCACTGATCAGCAGTCATTACACTGAAAGCCCTTTCAGATAGAACCCTGTGGTCCTGTGGACAGACCTCCCACTGATCAGCAGTCAACTGCCCTTTCAGATAGAACCCTGTGGTCCTGTACAGACCTCCCACTGATCAGCAGTCATTACACTGAAAGCCCTTTCAGATAGAACCCCGTTCCTGTGGACAGACCTCCCACTGATCAGCAGTCATTACACTGAAAGCCCTTTCAGATAGAACCCTGTGGTCCTGTGGACAGACCTCCCACTGATCAGCAGTCATTACACTGAAAGCCCTTTCAGATAGAACCCTGTGGTCCTGTGGACAGACCTCCCACTGATCAGCAGTCATTACACTGAAAGCCCTTTCAGATAGAACCCTGTGGTCCTGTGGACAGACCTCCCACTGATCAGCAGTCATTACACTGAAAGCCCTTTCAGATAGAACCCTGTGGTCCTGTGGACAGACCTCCCACTGATCAGCAGTCATTACACTGAAAGCCCTTTCAGATAGAACCCTGTGGTCCTGTGGACAGACCTCCCACTGATCAGCAGTCATTACACTGAAAGCCCTTTCAGATAGAACCCTGTGGTCCTGTGGACAGACCCACTGATCAGCAGTCATTACACTGAAAGCCCTTTCAGATAGAACCCTGTGGTCCTGTGGACAGACCTCCCACTGATCAGCAGTCATTACACTGAAAGCCCTTTCAGATAGAACCACGTGGTCCAGCAGACAGACCTCCCACTGATCAGCAGTCATTACACTGAAAGCCCTTTCAGATAGAACCCTGTGGTCCAGCAGACAGACCTCCCACTGATCAGCAGTCATTACACTGAAAGCCCTTTCAGATAGAACCCCGTGGTCCTGTGGACAGACCTCCCACTGATCAGCAGTCATTACACTGAAAGCCCTTTCAGATAGAACCCTGTGGTCCTGTGGACAGACCTCCCACTGATCAGCAGTCATTACACTGAAAGCCCTTTCAGATAGAACCCTGTGGTCCAATCTGGAGAACTGCAGGAACGTAGCTGTATAACTGGTATTTTTCTCTCCACTTTATGGTACGATCTCCAGAAATGCAGGAAATTAATTTTAAAACTAAAATGTTCTCTTCGCTGTCACGCTAAAACCTTTTGCTCGCAAAGTGGGGGAGGGCACTTCCATCTCTCTCTATTCATCCACCTGCTTCTCTCTATCTCTCTCTCAATCCACCTGCATCTCTCTCTATTCATCCACCTGCTTCTCTCTCTCTCAATCCACCTGCATCTCTCTCTATTCATCCACCTGCTTCTCTCTCTCTCAATCCACCTGCATCTCTCTCTATTCATCCACCTGCTTCTCTCTCTCTCAATCCACCTGCATCTCTCTCTATTCATCCACCTGCTTCTCTCTCTCTCAATCCACCTGCATCTCTCTCTATTCATCCACCTGCTTCTCTCTCTCTCAATCCACCTGCATCTCTCTCTATTCAACCACCTGCTTCTCTCTCTCTCAATCCACCTGCTTCTCTCAATCCACCTGCTTCTCTCTCTCAATCCACCTGCATCTCTCTCTATTCATTCACCTCCATCTCTCACCATCCATCTCCATCTCTCTCCATCCATCTCCATCTTTCTCTCCATCCATCTCCATCCATCTCCATCCACCTCCATCTCTCTCTCCATCCACCTCCATCTCTCTCTCCATCCACCTCCATCTCTCTCTCCATCCACCTCCATCTCTCTCTCCATCCACCTCCATCTCTCTCTCCATCCACCTCCATCTCTCTCCATCCACCTCCATCTCTCTCTCCATCCACCTCCATCTCTCTCTCCATCCACCTCCATCTCTCTCTCCATCCACCTCCATCTCTCTCTCCATCCATCTCCATCTCTCTCTCCATCCATCTCCATAGTGGTCCTTCTGTAGCTCAGTTGGTAGAGCATGGCGCTTGTAACGCCAGGGTAGTGGGTTCGATCCCCGGGACCACCCATACGTAGAATGTATGCACACATGACTGTAAGTCGCTTTGGATAAAAGCGTCTGCTAAATGGCATATATTATTATTATATTATTATTATATATTATCTCTCTCTCCATCTCTCTCTCTCTCCATCTTCACTTCCATCTCAAGTCTCTCCACCCACCTCCATCTCTCTCTCTCCATCCATCTCTCTCCATTTCTCTCTCTCTCTCCATTTCTCTCTCTCTATCCACCTTCTATCCACACCCTCATTCCATCCAATAAGAAGGTGCACATCTGTCGTTCTGCCCCTGAAAAAGGCAGTTAACCCACTGTTCCTCGGTAGGCCGTCATTGAAAATAAGAATTTGTTCTTAACTGACTTGCCTAGTTAAATAAAGGTAAAATAAATAAATAAATAAAAACTCAGACAGTCATGTAGTCCAATCAGAAGACTCCCTGATTAAACTCAGACAGTCATTCCATCCAATCAGAAGAGTCCAGACGTGAGAAGACTTCAGTACAGTGATGTCACAATACAGATCTATAGAATAATCTTCATCTGTGTTCTAGTGAGTCAGAGAGAGACACAGGAGTCAGAGTACTACAGAGAGACACAGGAGTCTGAGTACCGCAGAGTACTATAGAGAGACACAGGAGTCTGAGTACCACAGAGTACTACAGAGAGACACAGGAGTCTGAGTACCACAGAGTACTACAGAGAGACACAGGAGTCTGAGTACCGCAGAGTACTACAGAGACACACAGGAGTCTGAGTACCACAGAGTACTACAGAGAGACACAGGAGTCTGAGTACCGCAGAGTACTACAGAGAGACATAGGAGTCTGAGTACCTCAGAGTACTAGAGAGACACAGGAGTCTGAGTACCGCAGAGTACTACAGAGAGACACAGGAGTCTGAGTACCGCAGAGTACTACAGAGAGACACAGGAGTCTGAGTACCGCAGAGTACTACAGAGAGACACAGGAGTCTGAGTACTACAGAGAGACACAGGAGTCTGAGTACCGCAGAGTACTATAGAGAGACACAGGAGTCTGAGTACCACAGAGAGACACAGAGACACAGGAGTCTGAGTACCGCAGAGTACTACAGAGAGACACAGGAGTCTGAGTACTACAGAGAAACACACAGACACAGGAGTCTGAGTACTACAGAGAGACACAGAGACACAGAGACACAGGAGTCTGAGAGAGACACAGAAACCTGAGTACTACAGCGCGACACAGAGACAGAACATCCCGGTCTGATGCAAGTGAAAGGAATTGTGGATTACATTTTCATAGATAAACGTTGAATCTCTTGCAAACCCATGACCTCAATACCTGGAGTAATAGCCTACTTTCCAAAACCATTATCACATGAATGATTACCACTTTCTAGGGAACGGTTGCTCCCTTGGCTTATAGGACAGAGAAGGAGGGACGGAGGTGGAGCTGGAGAGAGAGAGAGTGAGTGAGCGAGACAGAGCGAGAGAGAACACCAGGCCAAAGTGTGTTACTGATATCAGACAAGACGGTGAACGGTGGGTCGGACATTCATTAATCATTTCCTGTTTCTGAAAAACAATAATTGCCGTTTGATAAATGTATCAAAATGATCATTATAATAATCATTAATCATTACGCACACACACACAGGACACACACACACTCAGGTATGAGAGAGAGAGAGAGAGAGAGAGAGAGAGAGAGAGAGAGAGAGAGAGAGAGAGAGAGAGAGAGAGAGACAATAATCTGCAAAGAGGGATGGTGTAGAGAGAGAGAGCTGCATGGAGGGAGTAGAGAGAGAGAGAGCTGCATGGAGGGAGTAGAGAGAGAGAGAGAGAGCTGCATGGAGGGAGTAGAGAGAGAGAGAGCTGCATGGAGGGAGTAGAGAGAGAGAGAGCTGCATGGAGGGAGTAGAGAGAGAGAGAGCTGCATGGAGGGAGTAGAGAGAGAGAGAGCTGCATGAAGGGAGTAGAGAGAGAGCTGCATGGAGGGAGTAGAGAGAGAGAGAGCTGCAAGGAGGGAGTAGAAAGAGAGAGAGAGCTGCATGGAGGGAGTAGAAAGAGAGAGAGAGCTGCATGGAGGGAGTAGAGAGAGAGAGAGCTGCATGGAGGGAGTAGAGAGAGAGAGAGAGCTGCATGGAGGGAGTAGAGAGAGAGCTGCATGGAGGGAGTAGAGAGAGAGCTGCATGGAGGGAGTAGAGAGAGAGAGAGAGAGCTGCATGGAGGGAGTAGAGAGAGAGCTGTATGGAGGGAGTAGAGAGAGAGAGAGAGCTGCATGGAGGGAGTAGAGAGAGAGAGAGAGAGAGAGCTGCATGGAGGGAGTAGAGAGAGAGAGAGCTGCATGGAGGGAGTAGAGAGAGAGAGAGCTGCATGGAGGGAGTAGAGAGAGAGAGCTGCATGGAGGGAGTATAGAGAGAGGGAGAGCTGGATGGAGGGAGTAGAGAGAGAGAGCTGCATGGAGGGAGTCGAGAGAGAGAGCTGCATGGAGGGGAGTAGAGAGAGAGAGAGAGCTGCATGGAGGGAGTAGAGAGAGAGAGAGCTGCATGGAGGGAGTAGAGAGAGAGAGAGAGCTGCATGGAGGGAGTAGAGAGAGAGAGAGAGCTGCATGGAGGGAGTAGAGAGAGAGCTGCATGGAGGGAGTCGAGAAAGAGAGCTGCATGGAGGGAGTAGAGAGAGAGAGAGAGCTGCATGGAGGGAGTAGAGAGAGAGAGAGCTGCATGGAGGGAGTAGAGAGAGAGAGAGCTGCATGGAGGGAGTAGAGAGAGAGAGAGCTGCATGGAGGGAGTAGAGAGAGAGAGAGAGCTGCATGGAGGGAGTAGAGAGAGAGAGAGCTGCATGGAGGGAGGAGTAGAGAGAGAGAGAGCTGCATGGAGGGAGTAGAGAGAGAGAGCTGCATGAAGGGAGTAGAGAGAGAGAGCTGCATGGAGGGAGTAGAGAGAGAGAGAGAGAGAGAGAGCTGCATGGAGGGAGTCGAGAGAGAGAGAGCTGCATGGAGGGAGTCGAGAGAGAGAGAGCTGCATGGAGGGAGTAGAGAGAGAGCTGGATGGAGGGAGTAGAGAGAGAGCTGCATGGAGGGAGTAGAGAGAGAGAGAGAGAGAGAGAGAGAGAGAGAGAGCTGCATGGAGGGAGTAGAGAGAGAGAGAGAGAGAGAGAGAGAGAGAGAGAGAGAGAGAGAGAGAGGGAGATTCATGGAGGGAGTAGAGAGAGAGCTGCATGGAGGGAGTAGAGAGAGAGAGAGAGCTGCATGGAGGGAGTAGAGAGAGCTGCATGGAGGGAGTAGAGAGAGAGAGAGATGCATGGAGGGAGTAGAGAGAGAGGGAGAGAGAGAGAGAGAGAGAGAGAGCGAGAGAGAGCTGCATGGAGGGAGTAGAGAGAGAGAGAGAGATGCATGGAGGGAGTAGAGAGAGAGAGAGAGAGAGAGATGCATGGAGGGAGTAGAGAGAGAGAGATGCATGGAGGGAGTAGAGAGAGAGAGATGCATGGAGGGAGTAGAGAGAGAGAGATGCATGGAGGGAGTAGAGAGAGAGAGATGCATGGAGGGAGTAGAGAGAGAGAGATGCATGGAGGGAGTAGAGAGAGAGAGATGCATGGAGGGAGTAGAGAGAGAGAGAGAGAGAGAGAGAGAGAGAGAGAGAGAGAGCTGCATGGGAGGGAGTAGAGAGAGAGAGAGAGCTGCATGGGAGGGAGTAGAGAGAGAGAGAGAGAGAGAGAGCTGCATGGAGGGAGTAGAGAGAGAGAGAGCTGCATGGAGGGATTAGAGAGAGAGAGAGCTGCATGGAGGAGGGATTAGAGAGAGAGAGAGCTGCATGGAGGGAGTAGAGAGAGAGAGAGAAAGCTGCATGGAGGGAGTAGAGAGAGATCCCAGAGCTCCAGGAACTTTTCAGATGTAAAACCAGGATCAGGGAATTAGTTGATAATTTATTGAGAAAATGTATTCATTATCACCATTAATTGATGAGATGAATCATGGGAGTGCGAGGTCAGGACATCGCCTGGAGACAAGACCTGTTCATCACTGTTTGACGTAATAATGAGCATACTGCATCATGAGGGAGACTGATCTGGCCATAGCCAACTATGCAAAGACGTCAGTTTAACATCTAGTTTTTGATTTACATTTGGTTGAGTTGTAAACTAACGTGAAAGCAACAAAACAATTCATCGTGTCATTGGATTTAGGTTAAACGTCGGGTCAAAAATAAAGACCATTCAACATCACATAGATGTACTGTATGCTTACCTGCCTCTGTGTGGTCCTGTACACCCGCGCTCCTTCCGTAGGGGGCTGACATTCATACTTTTAATAAAAACATCGAATACAAACAACAACTTTTCCCTCATTTGTGTTGCGCACAATAACTATGTAAACTGAGATTCAATTGGCACGTGCACATTCGTGCTGAGTTGAGCAAAACAAATTAGGAAAAAAGTCCAGCGGTTGTATTTAATAATATTATTATTAAAAATATGAATTAAAAATATGAATTGCAGCACCCCGCGGAAACACCGTAGTTGTTTACATAGGTTCAGGTAAACATCTTCAGAATGGACATTTTATAAGAATTGACTGACGGTGACTCAATGTTGTCGCTAGCAAACCCCGCGACCAGTTACCAAAAGGCAACTCCGCCTCGATATAAGAGAACGGAGTTGAGCGTTCTTCGCCTTGCTGCGTGAACAACCACTTTGAGTTGCTCGGCTCTGCTCAGCGCGGTGTGACATGAGTCCCGAACTACCGAGGCAGGTAACGGACAACCGGAATTTAGCTCCTGGACGAAAATAAAGAAAGAGAGAGAGAGAGAAAGACACGGAGAGAGATTGTATAGTAACCCCCTATTTGACAGGAATATTAAAGGGATGATCGAGTGATTGTAACAGCACCGGGAGGCAACTTTTATCTTTTATCTCCTTTTGTTTCTGGCATCCTTTCTTCTGCTCGGCCTCGTGGCGTTTATATGACGTGGACAACTCAGTGAACGACTGCGTTTTGACCGGTCAGTAGCGTCTTTAGGAATACATAGGCTACAATGTTATTATTATTTTTTAAATCATAAATTAAATTAATTCCATTAAAATTCTGTTCAGAACAGCACGGGGATTTTGGGAATCATTGAACGGAAATGTGTATCTTTTAATCACATTTTGGCTCGTTGTTTTGTTTTTTTCATCCTAAAAATATTATGATGATGACAGCTGAATGTGTCTATTTTTAACCGTCATTTTTACATAACTGGTAACTGGTCTGTTTTACCCAAGGTCTGTTTTTATAGGACGAGAAGACTGAATAACTCCAGCTTTCAATGCTGAACCCTGTATCTTGGTACATAGCCTCCATCAATGCTGAACCCTGTATCTTGGTACATAGCCTCCATCAATGCTGAACCCTGTATCTTGGTACATAGCCTCTATCAATGCTGTACCCTGTATCTTGGTACATAGCCTCTATCAATGCTGAACCCTGTATCTTGGTACATAGCCTCCATCAATGCTGAACCCTGTATCTTGGTACATAGCCTCTATCAATGCTGTACCCTGTATCTTTGTACATAGCCTCTATCAATGCTGAACCCAGTATCTTGGTAAATAGCCTCCATCAATGCTGAACCCTGTATCTTGGTACATAGCCTCTATCAATGCTGTACCCTGTATCTGGGTAAATAGCCTCTATCAATGCTGAACCCTGTATCTGGGGACATAGCCTCTATCAATGCTGAACCCTGTATCTTGGTAAATAGCCTCCATCAATGCTGAACCCTGTATCTTGGTACATAGCCTCTATCAATGCTGTACCCTGTATCTGGGTAAATAGCCTCTATCAATGCTGAACCCTGTATCTGGGGACATAGCCTCTATCAATGCTGAACCCTGTATCTTGGTACATAGCCTCTATCAATGCTGAACCCTGTATCTGGGTACATAGTCTCTATCAATGCTGAACCCTGTATCTGGGTACATAGCCTCTATCAATGCTGAACCCTGTATCTGGGGACATAGCCTCTATCAATGCTGTACCCTGTATCTTGGTAAATAGCCTCCATCAATGCTGAACCCTGTATCTTGGTACATAGCCTCTATCAATGCTGTACCCTGTATCTGGGTAAATAGCCTCTATCAATGCTGAACCCTGTATCTGGGGACATAGCCTCTATCAATGCTGAACCCTGTATCTTGGTACATAGCCTCTATCAATGCTGAACCCTGTATCTGGGTACATAGCCTCTATCAATGCTGAACCCTGTATCTGGGTACATAGCCTCTATCAATGCTGAACCCTGTATCTGGGTACATAGCCTATATCAATGCTGAACCCAGTATCTTGGTAAATAGCCTCCATCAATGCTGAACCCTGTATCTTGGTACATAGCCTCTATCAATGCTGAACCCAGTATCTTGGTACATAGCCTCTATCAATGCTGAACCCAGTATCTTGGTACATAGCCTCTATCAATGCTGAACCCTGTATCTGGGTAAATAGCCTCCATCAATGCTGAACCCTGTATCTGGGTAAATAGCCTCCATCAATGCTGAACCCTGTATCTGGGTAAATAGCCTCTATCTGTCCACCAAGGGACAGATGGGTTGTGATAATTAATGGAAACACACATACAGCCAGTGGCAAAATAAATATAAAAAAACAGAGCAAACTTCCTCACATCATAATATCCCAGACAGAACTGTCATTCGGCATAACCTTCCTCACGTGCATCATAATATCCCAGACAGAACTGTCATTCAGCATAACCTTCCTCACGTGCATCATAATATCCCAGACAGAACTGTCATTCGGCATAACCTTCCTCTGTCCTGTACTGAAACAGGTCCTTCTACAGACGTTACATCCTTAATTGGACCACTCTTTTGTTGCTGTGAATATTCCTGCTGGGCAGGAAATGTAAACGTGTAGTGTATTTGATGTTTTAAAAAGACCTCTAAAGTTTGTAATTTTCAATTTGAGACTTAATTTTGCCCGATCAAAATATTTATTTTAATCCACATAATAATTAACATTTCCACTTGATGCAGGATTATTTTCCTGCTCTCAAACTGTTTCACGGGATAACATTCTCTCCTCTGTCTTGTATTGAAACACAGGTCCTTCTACAACTGTTTTTAACAAACGTGAGGAAATGATGTGATGCAGAAAGCATTTCTCCGTCTTTATTTTTTAGTTAAAAAAATGTCTGATCCCGTTTGTTGCTGCAGAAGCCTGCATTTAAATGAAGAGAGGTGCTGACTGCCTGTGTGTTTAAATGAAGAGAGGTGCTAACTGTCTGTGTGTTTAAATGAAGAGAGGTGCTAACTGTCTGTGTGTTTAAATGAAGAGAGGTGCTAACTGTCTGTGTGTTTAAATGAAGAGAGGTGCTGACTGTCTGTGTGTTTAAATGAAGAGAGGTGCTAACTGTCTGTGTTTAAATGAAGAGAGGTGCTGACTGTCTGTGTGTTTAAATGAAGAGAAATGAAATGAAGAGGGTGCTGACTGTCTGTGTGTTTAAATGAAGAGAGGTGCTGTCTGTGTGTTTAAATGAAGAGAGGTGCTGTCTGTGTGTTTAAATGAAATGAAGAGAGTGCTGACTGTCTGTGTGTTTAAATGAAGAGAGGTGCTGTCTGTGTGTTTAAATGAAGAGAGGTGCTGTCTGTGTGTTTAAATGAAGAGAGGTGCTAACTGTCTGTGTGTTTAAATGAAGAGAGGTGCTGACTGTCTGTGTGTTTAAATGAAGAGAGGTGCTGACTGTCTGTGTGTTTAAATGAAGAGAGGTGCTGACTGTCTGTGTGTTTAAATGAAGAGAGGTGCTGACTGTCTGTGTGTTTAAATGAAGAGAGGTGCTAACTGTCTGTGTGTTTAAATGAAGAGAGGTGCTAACTGTCTGTGTGTTTAAATGAAGAGAGGTGCTGACTGTCTGTGTGTTTAAATGAAGAGAGGTGCTAACTGTCTGTGTGTTTAAATGAAGAGAGGTGCTAACTGTCTGTGTGTTTAAATGAAGAGAGGTGCTGACTGTCTGTGTGTTTAAATGAAGAGAGGTGCTGACTGTCTGTGTGTTTAAATGAAGAGAGGTGCTGACTGTCTGTGTGTTTAAATGAAGAGAGGTGCTGACTGTCTGTGTGTTTAAATGAAGAGAGGTGCTGACTGTCTGTGTGTTTAAATGAAGAGAGGTGCTGACTGTCTGTGTGTTTAAATGAAGAGAGGTGCTGACTGTCTGTGTGTTTAAATGAAGAGAGGTGCTGACTGTCTGTGTGTTTAAATGAAGAGAGGTGCTGACTGTCTGTGTGTTTAAATGAAAATGAAGAGGTGCTGACTGTCTGTGTGTTTAAATGAAGAGAGGTGCTGAGGTGCTGACTGTCTGTGTGTTTAAATGAAGAGAGGTGCTGAACTGTCTGTGTGTTTAAATGAAGAGAGGTGCTGACTGTCTGTGTGTTTAAATGAAGAGAGGTGCTTAAATGAAGAGAGGTGTTAACTGTCTGTGTGTTTAAATGAAGAGAGGTGCTGACTGTCTGTGTGTTTAAATGAAGAGAGGTGCTAACTGTCTGTGTGTTTAAATGAAGAGAGGTGTTAACTGTCTGTGTGTTTAAATGAAGAGAGGTGTTAACTGTCTGTGTGTTTAAATGAATAGAGGTGCTGACTGTCTGTGTGTTTAAATGAAGAGAGGTGTTAACTGTCTGTTCTTGTCCACAGAGACATTGACGGCTTTCCTCGACCCTGGAGGTGGGAGGAAGGAGAGAAGAAGAGAGGGAACGAGGAAAAATAGGAAGATAGACATCCTCCCTGGGGGTTTGGGAGAAAGGGAGAAAAAAGAGAGAGGGAATGACAAAGTGAGAAAAATAAACTGAGGGGCTAATACCATCATCCCTTAGGGGAGAGAGAAAAAGACAGAGAGGGAGGGAGAGAGAGAGAGGGAGGGAGAGAGAGAGAGAGGGAAAGAGAGAGAGGGAGGGAGAGAGAGAGGGAACGAGAGAGAGTGGAGAAAGGGACAGAGAGAGAGGAGAGAGGGACAGAGAGAGTGGAGAAAGGGACAGAGAGAGAGGAGAGAGGGACAGAGAGAGGGACAGAGAGAGGAGAGGGACAGAGAGAGAGGGACAGAGAGAGAGAGAGAGAGAATAGAGAGAGAGAGAGAACAAGAAAATGAGGTAATGACAAAGAAATTGACCCAGAAGGACTGCGACCACCTGCCCTGAGGGTGATGACGAGGATCATCAGGATCTGGTCCTAGATCAGAGCGCACCACTGAAGAATAGTAATGTGTTGGTTGCATAAGGGCTGCACTGAGATCAGTTCTGACAGAGAAACCTAGTCAAATGGGAGCAACCTGGCCAAACGGGAGCTGGAGGACACCATGAACCTGACCTAGAATCAGTGATGGTCATCACATATGTACGGATGTACTATGGCACTTTACCACCACAAATGAGATTCTAGACACTAAACCTAACCTTAAATCTTTCCTAATCTTACCTAATCTAACCCCATAACCCTAACCTTAAATCTTTCCTCATCTAACCTAATCTTACCCCCTAACCCTAACCTTAAATCTTTCCTCATCTAACCTAATCTTACCCCTTAACCATAACCTTAAATCTTTCCTAATCTTACCCCCTAACCCTAACCTTAAATCTTACCTAATCTTACCCCCTAACCCTAACCGTAACCCTTCCTAATCTAAACTAATCTAACCCCTAACCCTAACCTTAAATCTTTCCTAATCTAACCTAATCTTACCCCCTAACCCTAACCTTAAATCTTTCCTAATTTAACCTAATCTAACCCCATAACCCTAACCTTAAATCTTTCCTAATCTAACCTAATCTTACCCCCTAACCCTAACCTTAACCCTTCCTAATCTAACCTAATCTTACCCCCTAACCCTAACCTTAAATCTTTCCTAATCTTACCTAATCTAACCCCATAACCCTAACCTTAACCCTTCCTAATCTTACCCCCTAACCCTAACCTTAATGCTTTCCTAATCTTACCTAATCTAACCCCATAACCCTAGCCTTAATGCTTTCCTAATCTAACCTAATCTAACCCCATAACCCTAACCTTAACCCTTCCTAATCTAACCTAATCTTACCCCCTAACCCTAACCTTAATGCTTTCCTAATCTTACCTAGTCTAACCCCATAACCCTAACCTTAATGCTTTCCTAATCTAACTTAATCTAACCCCCTAACCCTAACCTTAAATCTTTCCTAATCTAACCTAATCTTACCCCCTAACCCTAACCTTAAATCTTTCCTAATCTAACCTAATCTTACCCCCTAACCTTAAATCTTACCTAATCTTACCTAATCTAACCCCATAAATACCTTGGTACTTGCTCATAAATGTCCATGACCATGTCAGTCATTTAGCAGACTCTCTTATCCCTAGTTATTGACAGCGAGAGCATTCATTTTAAGGTAGCTAGGTGAGACAACCACCTCTCACTGTTCTAATAAATCTAATCGTTCCGCAATAAAGCAGATTTCTGCAAAGTCAGTGCTAGTGAGATAAGACTTGCTAGTAAGATAAGACGTGCTAGTGAGATAAGAGGTGCTAGTGGGATAAGACTTGCTAGTAAGATAAGACATGCTAGTGAGATAAGACGTGCTAGTGAGATAAGATGTGCTAGTAAGATAAGATGTGCTAGTGAGATAAGACATGCTAGTGAGATAAGACGTGCTAGTGCTAGTAGATAAGACGTGCTAGTGAGATAAGACGTACTTGTGCTAGTGAGATAAGAGGTGCTAGTAAGATAAGACGTGCTAGTAGATAAGACGTGCTAATGAGATAAGATGTGCTAGTAAGATAAGACATGCTAGTGAGATAAGACGTGCTAGTAAGATAAGACGTGCTAGTGAGATAAGACATGCTAGTGAGATAAGACGTGCTAGTGCTAGTAGATAAGACGTGCTAGTGAGATAAGACGTGCTAGTGAGATAAGACATGCTAGTGAGATAAGACGTGCTAGTGAGATAAGTGACTGCTAGTAAGATAAGATGTGCTAGTGAGATAAGACATGCTAGTAAGATAAGATATGCTAGTGCTAGTGAGATAAGACATGCTAGTGAGATAAGACGTGCTAGTGAGATAAGACGTGCTAGTAAGATAAGACGTGCTAGTGAGATAAGACGTGCTATTAAGATAAGACAGTGCTAGTGAGATAAGTCAGTGCTATTAAGATAAGACATGCTAATGAGATAAGTCAGTGCTAGTAAGCAGGGTAGCCTAGGGGGCGGCAGGGTAGCCTAGTGGTTCAAACCCCCGAGCTGACAAGGTACAAATCTGTCGTTCTACCCCTGAACAGGCAGTTAACCTACTGTTCCTAGACCGTCATTGAAAATAAGAATTTGTTCTTAACTGACTTGCCTGGTTAAATAAAGGTAAAATAAAAAATAAAATAAAAATAAGACGTGCTAGTGAGATAAGACATGCTAGTGAGATAAGACATGCTAGTGAGACAAGACGTGCTAGTGAGATAAGACGTGCTAGTGAGATAAGACGTGCTAGTGAGATAAGACGTGCTAGTGAGATAAGACGTGCTAGTGAGATAAGTCAGTGCTAGTGAGATAAGACATGCTAGTGAGATAAGACGTGCTAGTGAGATAAGCCGTGCTAGTGAGATAAGACATGCTAGTGAGATAAGACGTGCTAGTGAGATAAGACAGTGCTAGTGAGATAAGACGTGCTAGTGAGATAAGTCAGTGCTAGTGAGATAAGACGTGCTAGTGAGATAAGATGTGCTAGTAACATAAGGACAAGGGTGTTGCTGTTTGTTTCTGAAGATAGAGCCAGTTCCTAATCTTACCCCTAACCTTAGCCTAAGTAACTTTGACCTTTTATCCCTTATCCTTATCCCACATTAAGGACAAGTAGCTCAAGTAGCTCGGACTTACCCCTAACCTTGCACATAAATTCTGATGATACAGTCCTCTACTGCTGCTGCAGTGTCATGAGTAGCATTATATAAGGGCTGTACTGAGGTCAGTGTTGACAGACAGAGCAAGCCTTGAGTAGACAAGACAGCACCATGAAGCTGACCCTGGACCAGTTATCAGCCCAGCTCAGCTTCACTCCTCTGCTGCATGCAGAGAACGCCACACAGGCCAGACTCAACAACAGTTACAGCTTCTACGACTCCCTCCTCCTCCCCTCATCCTCCTCCTCATCCCTCCTTCCCCCTGACTCTCTCCTCCCGTCTTCCTCCCTCTACCCTCCTGATCCTCCCCTCTTCTCCTCCTCCTCGTCCCTCTTCCCCTCTTCCCTCCTCCCTCCTGATGATTCAGAGCTGACCAGTTTGTTATGGACGGTCCATGAGCCGACCACGGTGGCCCTGACACTCATGTACTGCCTGTCCTTCCTGGTGGGGTTCGTAGGGAACATCATGTCAATGAAGGTGCTGACCAACCGACGTAGCGAGAGGCTAGCCGCGGTCAGCGCCACACGGTACCTCCTGGTTAACCTGGCGGTGTGCGACCTGGCCGTGGTGTGTGTCTGCATGCCCATAACGCTGGGTCACCAGATCTACTCGGCCTGGGTCTACGGGGACTTCCTGTGCCGAGCGGTCCCCTTCACCCAGGCCGTCTCCGTGTCGGCTAGCGTGCTAACGCTAACTGTCATCAGCGTCAATCGTTACTTCAGTGTACGCTGCCCGCTCCGCGCCCGCTCCCTCTTCACCCGCCGCCGGATCCTCGGGACGGTCGCCGTGGTGTGGGTGGTGTCATCGGCGATCTGCGCCCCATTGGTGTTCATGAACCGGCGAGATGAGATCAGCCTGGGGGCGTCGTTTGTGATCCCTGTGTGCCAGGAGGTGTGGCCGGGGCCGCGTCTGAAACAGGGCTACACCGTCCTGCTCTTCGTGGCGCTCTACTGCATCCCCGTGACCTTTAACCTCACCATCGGCTTCCTGACTGGCCGCCGGCTCTGGGGGGACGGGAAGCGGACGTTTACGGAACTCGACTCCCGAAGCCGAGCGCTGCACACTGAGCGCCTCAAGACGAGGAAGAAGATCGCCAAAATGGTGGTGTCCCTGGTGCTGCTGTTTGCAGTTTCCTGGCTGCCCCTGTATCTGGCTGAGTTCTGGATCGACCGAGTGCAGCATCCGCCATCTTGGCTCATGCAGAGCCAACCCTTTGCCCAGTGGCTGGGCCTCACCAACTCCAGCCTCAATCCTATCTGCTACTGTTTCATAGGTAGGACTGCTGTGTCTTCATTCATCAGGACTTCCTGCTTCTTATCACGTCATATTCTGTTCATAACTCATTGAAATGTATGAATGAATTAATGAAAAAAAAAACAGCCAGCATTCACTAGATGTAGTCTCAGTTGGTATTTAGATGTTGGAATGTTCTTTTTAATGCATCTGTTCCCAAAATAACATCCTGTTTGTCCTGTCCTGTCCTGACCCCTTCTTCTTCTTCTATGTTATCCTCTTCCTGTCCTGACCCCTTCTTCTTCTTCTATGTTATCCTCTTCCTGTTTGTCCCCTTCTTCTTCTTCTATGTTATCCTCTTCCTGTTTGTCCCCTTCTTCTTCTTCTATGTTATCCTCTTCCTGTTTGTCCCCTTCTTCTTCTTCTTCTATGTTATCCTCTTCCTGTTTGTCCCCTTCTTCTTCTTCTTCTTCTTTCTTCTTCTTCTTCTTCTATGTTATCCTCTTCCTGTTTGTCCCCTTCTTCTTCTTCTTCTATGTTATCCTCTTCCTGTTTGTCCCCTTCTTCTTCTTCTTCTTCTTGTTCTTCTTCTTCTTCTTCTACTTCTTCTTCTTCTTCTTCTTTGTTATCCTCTTCCTGTTTGTCCCTTTCTTCTTCTATGTTATCCTCTTCCTGTTTGTCCTCTTCTTCTTCTTCTATGTTATCCTCTTCCTGTTTGTCCCCTTCTTCTTCTATGTTATCCTCTTCCTGTTTGTCCCCTTCTTCTTCTTCTATGTTATCCTCTTCCTGTTTGTCCCCTTCTTCTTCTTCTATGTTATCCTCTTCCTGTTTGTCCCCTTCTTCTTCTATGTTATCCTCTTCCTGTTTGTCCCCTTCTTCTTCTTCTATGTTATCCTCTTCCTGTTTGTCCCCTTCTTCTTCTTCTATGTTATCCTCTTCCTGTTTGTCCCCTTCTTCTTCTATGTTATCCTCTTCCTGTTTGTCCCCTTCTTCTTCTTCTATGTTATCCTCTTCCTGTTTGTCCCCTTCTTCTTCTTCTATGTTATCCTCTTCCTGTTTGTCCCCTTCTTCTTCTATGTTATCCTCTTCCTGTTTGTCCCTTCTTCTTCTTCTATGTTATCCTCTTCCTGTTTGTTATCCTTTCCTTTTCTTCTTCTTCTATGTTATCCTCTTCCTGTTTGTCCCTTCTTCTTCTTCTATGTTATCCTCTTCCTGTTTGTCCCCTTCTTCTTCTTCTTCTTCTATGTTATCCTCTTCCTGTTTGTCCCCTTCTTCTTCTTCTATGTTATCCTCTTCCTGTTTGTCCCCTTCTTCTTCTTCTCTTCTGTTTGTCCCCTTCTTTCTTCTTCTATGTTATCCTCTTCCTGTTTGTCCTTCTTCTTCTTCCTTTCCTGTTTGTCCCTTCTATGTTATCCTCTTCCTGTTTGTCCTCTTCTTTTGTCTTCTTCTTCTATGTTATCCTCTTCCTGTTTGTTATCCTCTTCTTTTGTCCTCTTCCTTTTCTTCTTCTATGTTATCCTCTTCCTGTTTGTCCCCTTCTTCTTCTTCTATGTTATCCTCTTCCTGTTTGTCCTCTTCTTCTTCTTCTTTATCCTCTTCCTGTTTGTCCCCTTCTTCTTCTTCTTCTTCTTATCCTCTTCCTGTTTGTCCCCTTCTTTCTTCTTCTATGTTATCCTCTTCCTGTTTGTCCTTCTTCTTCTTCTTCTTCTATGTTATCCTCTTCATGTTTGTCCCTTTCTTCTTCTATGTTATCCTCTTCCTGTTTGTCCTCTTCTTCTTCTTCTTCTATGTTATCCTCTTCCTATTTGTCCCCTTCTTCTTCTTCTATGTTATCCTCTTCCTGTTTGTCCTCTTCTTCTTCTTCTATGTTATCCTCTTCCTGTTTGTCCTCTTCTTCTTCTTCTTCTATGTTATCCTCTTCCTGTTTGTCCTCTTCTTCTTCTTCTTCTATGTTATCCTCTTCCTGTTTGTCCTCTTCTTCTTCTTCTATGTTATCCTCTTCCTGTTTGTCCTCTTCTTCTTCTTCTTCTATGTTATCCTCTTCCTGTTTGTCCTCTTCTTCTTCT
Source organism: Oncorhynchus keta (assembly GCF_023373465.1). Taxonomy (NCBI): domain Eukaryota; kingdom Metazoa; phylum Chordata; class Actinopteri; order Salmoniformes; family Salmonidae; genus Oncorhynchus; species Oncorhynchus keta. Next base: position 441,607 of record NW_026290854.1, on the reverse strand, counting down.
TCTATGTTATCCTCCCCCTTCACAGGTGATCTCCACCGTGGGGCCAAGGTGTTCCGTACCCACTACCACCGCCGGATCGCTGCTCTCTTTGGTTCCTCTTTCGCCAACTCCGCCACGACCACTGCCGCCGAGGGAGGAGTAGCCGCGGCAACCGTGGCCGCGTCCACGGCAGCCATTCCCAAGTTGTTTACCTTTTCCAGGGGGGCAGGGGGGCCAGGCAAGTTGGAGGACGGGTCTGATTACAGTCTGTCTGACTGGTACAAGTCCAGCCCCAGTGTGTGTGAGAAATCCCTACTACCCAGTCATCCTGACAGGCCACAAACACTCTCTATACGGACCGTCTGTCGGGACATAATGGACACCTCCCCTTTAAATAGAGACTGTGGGGGTAGGAAGGACACACTCCCTTTAAGACGACACTCTGAGGACGAACGAGGGGACACCCTCCCTTTATGGCCTTTAGCATCTGAGGACAGAAGAGACACCTTGCATTTAAGACCGGCCTTTGGGGACAGACTGGACACCCAGATTGGACACCTCCCTTTAAGGCAAATCTTCCCTTTAAGCACTGTCTCTGTGGACAGCAGAGTGGACCCCTCTCCTTTAAGACCAGGTGGTGGGGGTGAGAAAACAGACAGCCTCCCTTTAAGAGGAGACACTTCTCCTTTAAGTCGAGACTCTGCGGACATTATATCAGACCATATAACAAGCCTGTGAACTCTGTGGATCGTCAGATGAAGTCAGAGAGAGAGAGAGAGGCCTTGGAGGTAATCACTAATCTATAGGGGAGATGTTCACAGGGAGGGATAAACACACACACACACACACACACATCCTGGATCGATAGACTGTCTGTTGTATCATCAACACAGTGGGACCTGTTTATCTCCCTGCAGCCAGTTGGGAAACTACGCCCATTGGCTCACTGCCTGTGATTGACAGCCCACGGTGATCCTGCCCACTGGTGTTTACAAAGCAGTTTATCCTCCGTTAGTAGGGATAATGTGCATCCCAAATGGCACCCTATTCCCTATATAGTGCACTACTGTTGACCAGATTGGCACCCTATTCCCTACACAATACACTACTGTTGACCAGAGCCCGTAGTAAATAGTGTGTCATTTGAGATGCATGGATTGTCATTGTTGCTCCGTGTTTAGACCAGAGCCCTATTCCCTATATAGACCAGGGCCCTATTCCCTATATAGACCAGAGCCCTATTCCCTATATAGACCAGGGCCCTATTCCCTATATAGACCAGGGCCCTATTCCCTATATAGACCAGGGCCCTATTCCCTATATAGACCAGAGCCCTATTCCCTATATAGACCAGAGCCCTATTCCCTATATAGACCAGGGCCCTATTCCCTATATAGACCAGGGCCCTATTCCCTATATAGACCAGGGCCCTATTCCCTATATAGACCAGGGCCCTATTCCCTATATAGACCAGGCCCTATTCCCTATATAGACCAGAGCCCTATTCCCTATATAGACCAGGGCCCTATTCCCTATATAGACCAGGGCCCTATTCCCTATATAGACCAGGGCCCTATTCCCTATATAGACCAGGGCCCTATTCCCTATATAGACCAGGGCCCTATTCCCTATATAGACCAGGGCCCTATTCCCTATATAGACCAGGGCCCTATTCCCTATATAGACCAGGGCCCTATTCCCTATATAGACCAGGGCCCTATTCCCTACCGTGTTGTCGCGTTATCCAGGCAGGGATATTTCTGCATGTCTGGTAGGCTTACCGCAGCACAGGGTCACGTTATCCAGGCAGGGATCTTTCTGTCTGTCTGGTAGGCTTACCACAGCACTGGGTCACGTTCTATCACAAAGGAAATACATAATTCATAACACTGTGTGATTATTGACTGGGGACGCGTTTGATTGTAACACTGTGGGATTAATGATTGGGAACATGTTTGATTGTAAACACTGTGTTACCAATGATTGGGGACGTGTTTGATCGTAACACTGTGACTGACTGGGGACGTGTTTGATCATAACACTGTGTGACTGACTGGGGACGTGTTTGATCGTAACACTGTGTGACTGACTGGGGACGTGTTTGATCGTAACACTGTGTGACTGACTGGGGACGTGTTTGATCGTAACACTGTGACTGACTGGGGACGTGTTTGATCGTAACACTGTGTGACTGACTGGGGACGTGTTTGATCGTAACACTGTGTGACTGACTGGGGACGTGTTTGATCGTAACACTGTGACTGACTGGGGACGTGTTTGATCGTAACACTGTGACTGACTGGGGACGTGTTTGATCGTAACACTGTGTGCCTGACTGGGGACGTGTTTGATCGTAACATTGTGTAACAGAAGACTCATTCTGTTACCATGCTGACAGACAGCAGAGGACTCATTCTGTTACCATGCTGACAGACAGCAGCAGAGGACTCATTCTGTTACCATGCTGACAGACAGCAGCAGAGGACTCATTCTGTTACCATGCTGACAGACAGCAGCAGAGGACTCATTATGTTACCATGCTGACAGACAGCAGTAGAGGACTCATTCTGTTACCATGCTGACAGACAGCAGCAGAGGACTCATTCTGTTACCATGCTGACAGAAACCGAGGACTCATTCTGTTACCATGCTGACAGACAGCAGAGGACTCATTCTGTTACCTTGCTGACAGAAACAGAGGACTCATTCTGTTACCATGCTGACAGACAGCAGCAGAGGACTCATTCTGTTACCATGCTGACAGACAGCAGCAGAGGACTCATTCTGTTACCATCCTGACAGACAGCAGAGGACTCATTCTGTTACCATGCTGACAGACAGCAGCAGAGGACTCATTCTGTTACCATGCTGACAGACAGCAGCAGAAGACTCATTCTGTTACCATGCTGACAGACAGCAGCAGAAGACTCATTCTGTTACCATGCTGACAGACAGCAGCAGAAGGACTCATTCTGTTACCATGCTGACAGACAGCAGCAGAAGACTCATTCTGTTACCATGCTGACAGACAGCAGAGAAGACTCATTCTGTTACCATGCTGACAGACAGCAGCAGAGGACTCATTCTGTTACCATGCTGACAGACAGCAGCAGAAGACTCATTCTGTTACCATGCTGACAGACAGCAGCAGAAGACTCATTCTGTTACCATGCTGACAGACAGCAGCAGAAGACTCATTCTGTTACCATGCTGACAGACAGCAGCAGAAGACTCATTCTGTTACCATGCTGACAGACAGCAGCAGAAGACTCATTCTGTTACCATGCTGACAGACAGCAGCAGAAGACTCATTCTGTTACCATGCTGACAGACAGCAGCAGAAGACTCATTCTGTTACCATGCTGACAGACAGCAGCAGAGGACTCATTCTGTTACCATGCTGACAGACAGCAGCAGAAGACTCATTCTGTTACCATCCTGACAGACAGCAGCAGAAGACTCATTCTGTTACCATGCTGACAGACAGCAGCAGAAGACTCATTCTGTTACCATGCTGACAGACAGCAGCAGAAGACTCATTCTGTTACCATGCTGACAGACAGCAGCAGAAGACTCATTCTGTTACCATGCTGACAGACAGCAGCAGAAGACTCATTCTGTTACCATGCTGACAGACAGCAGCAGAAGACTCATTCTGTTACCATGCTGACAGACAGCAGAAGACTCATTCTGTTACCATGCTGACAGACAGCAGCAGAAGACTCATTCTGTTACCATGCTGACAGACAGCAGCAGAAGACTCATTCTGTTACCATGCTGACAGACAGCAGCAGAAGACTCATTCTGTTACCATGCTGACAGACAGCAGCAGATAACTAAACCGGATGTGATTCATTTCAACTGAACATGACTTGTTATTATGTTGTGTCCGATGTCCAGATTAAATTTCTGCTACAACTGCAACACATTATTGTGTGGTATCAGTGTTGGGGTTAATCAGAATGTCTGATGTGTTTTTTCCAGGTGTTCCTCGTGGAATGTTTTGTTCAGAGAAAATAAACAATTTATGACCTCATCTGTTAGCATGTCAGAATGTTAGAATACTAGAATGTTAAAATGATACAGCAGAATGTTAGAATACTAGAATGTTAAAATGATACAGCAGAATGTTAGAATACTAAAATGTTAAAATGATACAGCAGAATGTTAGAATACTAGAATGTTAAAATGATACAGCAGAATGTTAGAATACTAGAATGTTAAAATGATACAGCAGAATGTTAGAATACTAGAATGTTAAAATGATACAGCAGAATGTTAGAATACTAGAATGTTAAAATGATACAGCAGAATGTTAGAATACTAAAATGTTAAAATGATACAGCAGAATGTTAGAATACTAGAATGTTAAAATGATACAGCAGAATGTTAGAATACTAGAATGTTAAAATGATACAGCAGAATGTTAGAATACTAGAATGTTAAAATGATACAGCAGAATGTTAGAATACTAGAATGTTAAAATGATACAGCAGAATGTTAGAATACTAGAATTAGAAGCCATGAGATTACAACCCAACACAACAGACACTAGCCAATGAGGAGAGGATAGTCACTAGATGATCACGCTAGCGAGGACAAAGGTGGTGTAAGGGCAGATTTCCTCCTCTTCGTCTGAAGAGGAGGTGTAGCAGGGATCGGACCAAAACGCAGCGTGGTAAGTGTCCATATCGTTTATTATAAAACATAAACTGAACACTAACAATAAACGAATACGTGAACTAACAAAACTGAAAAACACCCACAAACCAACAGTGAAACCCAGGCGACCTAAGTATGATTCTCAATCAGAGACAACTAACGACACCTGCCTCTGATTGAGAACCATACTCGGTCGAAACAGAAACCTAAACATAGAAACACAAAACATAGACTGCCCACCCCAACTCACACCCTGACCATACTAAATACAGACCAAACAAAGGAAAATAAAGGTCAGAATGTGACAGGTGCACGTGTCTGAAATCTGTCCTGCCTACTACTTACTAAAACTATGTACTGTGTACTACTGATCGTACTACATAGTATTTAGATTGTACACAGTACATACTATGTGATGGTGTAGTAGTATACTGTAGAATACTATAGTACACACTGTAGTAGCCCTTGAGCATGCGCAGTACATACTATATGATGTAGTAGTATACAGTAGAATACTATAGTACACACTGTAGTAGCCCTTGAGCATGTGCAGTACATACTATATGATGGTGTAGTAGTATACTGTAGAATACTATAGTACACACTGTAGTAGCCCTTGAGCATGCGCAGTACATACTATATGATGGTGTAGTAGTATACTGTAGAATACTATAGTACACACTGTAGTAGCCCTTGAGCATGTGCAGTACTTACATTTACATTTACATTTAAGTCATTTAGCAGACGCTCTTATCCAGAGCGACTTACAAATTGGTGCATTCACCTTATGACATCCAGTGGAACAGTCACTTTACAATAGTGCATCTAAATCTTAAAAGGGGGGTGAGAAGGATTACTTATCCTATCCTAGGTATTCCTTAAAGAGGTGGGGTTTCAGGTGTCTCCGGAAGGTGGTGATTGACTCCGCTGTCCTGGCGTCGTGAGGGAGTTTGTTCCACCATTGGGGGGCCAGAGCAGCGAACAGTTTTGACTGGGCTGAGCGGGAACTGTACTTCCTCAGTGGTAGGGAGGCGAGCAGGCCAGAGGTGGATGAACGCAGTGCCCTTGTTTGGGTATAGGGCCTGATCAGAGCCTGGAGGTACTGAGGTGCCGTTCCCCTCACAGCTCCGTAGGCAAGCACCATGGTCTTGTAGCGGATGCGAGCTTCAACTGGAAGCCAGTGGAGAGAGCGGAGGAGCGGGGTGACGTGAGAGAACTTGGGAAGGTTGAACACCAGACGGGCTGCGGCGTTCTGGATGAGTTGTAGGGGTTTAATGGCACAGGCAGGGAGCCCAGCCAACAGCGAGTTGCAGTAGTCCAGACGGGAGATGACAAGTGCCTGGATTAGGACCTGCGCCGCTTCCTGTGTGAGGCAGGGTCGTACTCTGCGGATGTTGTAGAGCATGAACCTACAGGAACGGGCCACCGCCTTGATGTTAGTTGAGAACGACAGGGTGTTGTCCAGGATCACGCCAAGGTTCTTAGCGCTCTGGGAGGAGGACACAGTGGAGTTGTCAACCGTGATGGCGAGATCATGGAACGGGCAGTCCTTCCCCGGGAGGAAGAGCAGCTCCGTCTTGCCGAGGTTCAGCTTGAGGTGGTGATCCGTCATCCACACTGATATGTCTGCCAGACATGCAGAGATGCGATTCGCCACCTGGTCATCAGAAGGGGGAAAGGAGAAGATTAATTGTGTGTCGTCTGCATAGCAATGATAGGAGAGACCATGTGAGGTTATGACAGAGCCAAGTGACTTGGTGTATAGCGAGAATAGGAGAGGGCCTAGAACAGAGCCCTGGGGGACACCAGTTACTTACTATATAATGTTGTAGTAGTATACTGTAGAATACTATAGTACACACTGTAGTAGCCCTTGAGCATGTGCAGTACATACTATATGATGGTGTAGTAGTATACTGTAGAATACTATAGTACACACTGTAGTAGCCCTTGAGCATGCGCAGTA
>NW_026290854.1:430000-432500 GCF_023373465.1 Oncorhynchus keta | reverse complement strand
ACAGCCCTGGTCCTACAGGGTTTCTACAGGTACCTGTTGTTGTTAAGGTCTGGGAGACCAGCAGGTTCCACAGTAGACTAGACAACAGCCCTGGTCCTACAGGGTTTCTACCTGTTGTTGTTAAGGTCTGGGAGACCAACAGGTTCCACAGTAGACTAGACAACAGCCCTGGTCCTACAGGGTTTCTACAGGTACCTGTTGTTATTAAGGTCTGGGAGACCAACAGGTTCCACAGTAGACTAGACAACAGCCCTGGTCCTACAGGGTTTCTACAGGTACCTGTTGTTGTTAAGACCTGGGAGACCAACAGGTTCCACAGTAGACTAGACAACAGCCCTGGTCCTACAGGGTTTCTACAGGTACCTGTTGTTGTTAAGACCTGGGAGACCAACAGGTTCCACAGTAGACTAGACAACAGCCCTGGTCCTACAGGGTTTCTACAGGTACCTGTTGTTGTTAAGGTCTGGGAGACCAACAGGTTCCACAGTAGACTAGACAACAGCCCTGGTCCTACAGGGTTTGTACCTGTTGTTGTTAAGGTCTGGGAGACCAACAGGTTCCACAGTAGACTAGACAACAGCCCTGGTCCTACAGGGTTTCTACAGGTACCTGTTGTTGTTAAGGTCTGTGAGACCAACAGGTTCCACAGTAGACTAGACAACAGCCCTGGTCCCACAGGGTTTCTAACTGTTGTTGTTAAGGTCTGGGAGACCAACAGGTTCAATTTATCCACTTTAATGGATGGTTCGTTTTGTAATTGACTTTAATTGAATCAATCAGTGATGTTGATCAATTAGCTGAGTTGGTCAGGTGATCAATAGAGTCATGTGTATAGCTTGGTCGGTACTAAACCCTCACTACCTCCAATACTACCTCCAACACTACCTCCAACACTACCTCCAACACTACCTTCAATACTACCTCCAATACTACCTCCAACACTACCTCCAACACTACCTCCAACACTACCTCCAACACTACCTCCAACACTACCTCCAATACTACCTCCAACACTACCTCCAACACTACCTCCAACACTACCTCCAACACTACCTCCAACACTACCTCCAACACTACCTCCAACACTACCTCCAACACTACCTCCAACACTACCTCCAATGGGACTATCACTGGGACTATCACTGGGACTATCACTGGGACTATCACTGGGACTATCACTGGGACTATCAATGGGACTACCACTGTGGACCAAGTTCTATATTAGTGTCACGGCCGTTGCTAAAGGAAGACCAAGGTGCAGCGTGGTGAGCGTACATTTTCTTTTATTTAGTCAAATGTCGCCAGCAAAACAAGAAATAACAAAAAATAAATAACGACCGTGAAGCTTACGAGGGTTATAGTGCCACTAACAAAGACAACTTCCCACAATGACAAAAGGGGAAAAAATTCTGCCTAAGTATGATTCCCAATCAGAGACAACAATAGACAGCTGTCCCTGATTGAGAACCATACCCTGCCAGAACATAGAAATACAAAAACATAGAAAACTTAACATAGAATTCCCACCCAAATCACACTCTGACCAAACCAAATAGAGACACAAAAAGGTTCTCTAAGGTCAGGGTGTGACAATTAGAACCAAAAAGGCTTCCAACTCTTGCTTCTTATATGGAACCCTAAAGGTTCTGTAAAGAACCCCAATAAAAAAAAGAATTCAAGAAAATGAAGCAGGTGCCATAAGTTGTCTGATATCGTATAAGACAGGAGAATATCCACCTGCTGTTTCCTGTCAGGTGTTCCCATATATTAAATATCTACATACTGTTTCCTGTCAGGTGTTCCCATATATTAAATATCTACATACTGTTTCCTGTCAGGTGTTCCCATATATTAAATATCTACATACTGTTTCCTGTCAGGTGTTCCCATATATTAAATATCTACATACTGTTTCCTGTCAGGTGTTCCCATATATTAAATATCTACATACTGTTTCCTGTCAGGTGTTCCCATATATTAAATATCTACATACTGTTTCCTGTCAGGTGTTCCCATATATTAAATATCTACATCCGGTTTCCTGTCAGGTGTTCCCATATATTAAATATCTACATACTGTTTCCTGTCAGGTGTTCCCATATATTAAATATCTACATACTGTTTCCTGTCAGGTGTTCCCATATATTAAATATCTACATACTGTTTCCTGTCAGGTGTTCCCATATATTAAATATCTACATACTGTTTCCTGTCAGGTGTTCCCATATATTAAATATCTACATACTGTTTCCTGTCAGGTGTTCCCATATATTAAATATCTACATACTGTTTCCTGTCAGGTGTTCCCATATATTAAATATCTACATACTGTTTCCTGTCAGGTGTTCCCATATATTAAATATCTACATACTGTTTCCTGTCAGGTGTTCCCATATATTAAATATCTACATACTGTTTCCTGTCAGGTGTTCCCATATATTAAATATCTACATACTGTTTCCTGTCAGGTGTTCCCATATATTAAATATCTACATACTGT
>NW_026290854.1:422500-425000 GCF_023373465.1 Oncorhynchus keta | reverse complement strand
TACGGACAATTCCTTTGATCTCAGCAGTTGTTGCATAGTTTTTATATAGACAGGCGTGTGCCTTTCCAAATCATGTCCAATCAATTGAATATATCACAGGTGGACTCCAATCAAGTTTTAGAAACATCTCAAGGTTTGTCCTAGTGCTTCCAGTACGAGTCTTATAAAAACCTGATCAGGCTGAATAATATCCCAGGTTTGTCCTAGTGCTTCCAGTACGAGTCTTATAAAAACCTGACTAGGCTGAATAATATCCCAGGTTTGTCCTAGTGCTTACAGTACGAGTCTTATAAAAACCTGACTAGGCTGAATAATATCCCAGGTTTGTCCTAGTGCTTACAGTACGAGTCTTATAAAAACCTAACTAGGCTGAATAATATAATATCTTTTGAATTCTGCACTTTGCTAGAATGTTTGTATCACAACACTGTAGTGTAAGAGACCTCCATTTTTTTGTTTTTTACGGAAATGGATCTTTACATTTACAACCTGTGGTCCTGTTTCAGTAATAATGAAATCAGACCTTCTTGTTGAGTATCGGCTAGTCTACCATTGGTTAAAACATGCTAATAATGGTTCTCTGAGTATATCAAAAAAGTTTTTTTGTTTACTTCCACTGGTATGTCATCCAGCCCTGGAGTTTCCTTTGTTTACTTCCACTGGTATGTCATCCAGCCCTGGAGTTTCCTTTGTTTACTTCCACTGGTATGTCATCCAGCCCTGGAGTTTCCTTTGTTTACTTCCACTGGTATGTCATCCAGCCCTGGAGTTTCCTTTGTTTACTTCCACTGGTATGTCATCCAGCCTGGAGTTTCCTTTGTTTACTTCCACTGGTATGTCATCCAGCCCTGGAGTTTCCTTTGTTTACTTCCACTGGTATGTCATCCAGCCCTGGAGTTTCCTTTGTTTACTTCCACTGGTATGTCATCCAGCCCTGGAGTTTCCTTTGTTTACTTCCACTGGTATGTCATCCAGCCCTGGAGTTTCCTTTGTTTACTTCCACTGGTATGTCATCCAGCCCTGGAGTTTCCTTTGTTTACTTCCACTGGTATGTCATCCAGCCCTGGAGTTTCCTTTGTTTACTTCCACTGGTATGTCATCCAGCCCTGGAGTTTCCTTTGTTTACTTCCACTGGTATGTCATCCAGCCCTGGAGTTTCCTTTGTTTTCTTCCACTGGTATGTCATCCAGCCCTGGAGTTTCCTTTGTTTACTTCCACTGGTATGTCATCCAGCCCTGGAGTTTCCTTTGTTTACTTCCACTGGTATGTCATCCAGCCCTGGAGTTTCCTTTGTTTACTTCCACTGGTATGTCATCCAGCCCTGGAGTTTCCTTTGTTTACTTCCACTGGTATACTCTCATCCAGCCTGGAGTTTCCTTTGTTTACTTCTACTGGTATGTCATCCAGCCTGGAGTTTCCTTTGTTTACTTCCACTGGTATGTCATCCAGCCCTGGAGTTTCCTTTGTTTACTTCCACTGGTATGTCATCCAGCCTGGAGTTTCCTTTGTTTACTTCTACTGGTATGTCATCCAGCCTGGAGTTTCCTTTGTTTACTTCCACTGGTATGTCATCCAGCCCTGGAGTTTCCTTTGTTTACTTCCACTGGTATGTCATCCAGCCCTGGAGTTTCCTTTGTTTACTTCCACTGGTATGTCATCCAGCCTGGAGTTTCCTTTGTTTACTTCCACTGGTATGTCATCCAGCCTGGAGTTTCCTTTGTTTACTTCCACTGGTATGTCATCCAGCCTGGAGTTTCCTTTGTTTACTTCCACTGGTATGTCATCCAGCCTGGAGTTTCCTTTGTTTACTTCCACTGGTATGTCATCCAACCTGGAGTTTCCTTTGTTTACTTCCACTGGTATGTCATCCAGCCTGGAGTTTCCTTTGTTTACTTCCACTGGTATGTCATCCAGCCCTGGAGTTTCCTTTGTTTACTTCCACTGGTATGTCATCCAGCCCTGGAGTTTCCTTTGTTTACTTCCACTGGTATGTCATCCAGCCCTGGAGTTTCCTTTGTTTACTTCCACTGGTATGTCATCCAGCCTGGAGTTTCCTTTGTTTACTTCCACTGGTATGTCATCTAGCCCTGGAGTTTCCTTTGTTTACTTCCACTGGTATGTCATCCAGCCCTGGAGTTTCCTTTGTTTACTTCCACTGGTATGTCATCCAGCCCTGGAGTTTCCTTTGTTTACTTCCACTGGTATGTCATCCAGCCCTGGAGTTTCCTTTGTTTACTTCCACTGGTATGTCATCCAGCCCTGGAGTTTCCTTTGTTTACTTCCACTGGTATGTCATCCAGCCTGGAGTTTCCTTTGTTTACTTCCACTGGTATTTCATCCAGCCTGGAGTTTCCTTTGTTTACTTCCACTGGTATGTCATCCAGCCCTGGAGTTTCCTTTGTTTACTTCCACTGGTATGTCATCCAGCCCTGGAGTTTCCTTTGTTTACTTCCACTGGTATGTCATCCAGCCCTGGAGTTTCCTTTGTTTACTTCCACTG
>NW_026290854.1:412500-417500 GCF_023373465.1 Oncorhynchus keta | reverse complement strand
ACATTCAGCCTTTCTGACATTTATTCAGTTGCTTTGATGCCTCATGGTTGAGTATTGATCTGTTCAAGTAGACTGTGATTTTGCTGTGGTCTGATAGGGGTGTTAGTGGACTGACTGTGGTCTGATAGGGGTGTTAGTGGACTGACTGTGGTCTGATAGGGGTGTTAGTGGACTGACTGTGGTCTGATAGGGGTGTTAGTGGGCTGACTGTGGTCTGATAGGGGTGTCAGTGGGCTGACTGTGGTCTGATAGGGGTGTTAGTGGACTGACTGTGGTCTGATAGGGGTGTTAGTGGACTGACTGTGGTCTGATAGGGGTGTTAGTGGACTGACTGTGGTCTGATAGGGGTGTTAGTGGACTGACTGTGGTCTGATAGGGGTGTTAGTGGACTGACTGTGGTCTGATAGGGGTGTTAGTGGACTGACTGTGGTCTGATAGGGGTGTTAGTGGACTGACTGTGGTCTGATAGGGGTGTTAGTGGACTGACTGTGGTCTGATAGGGGTGTTAGTGGACTGACTGTGGTCTGATAGGGGTGTTAGTGGACTGACTGTGGTCTGATAGGGGTGTTAGTGGACTGACTGTGGTCTGATAGGGGTGTTAGTGGGCTGACTGTGGTCTGATAGGGGTGTCAGTGGGCTGACTGTGGTCTGATAGGGGTGTCAGTGGGCTGACTGTGGTCTGATAGGGGTGTTAGTGGACTGACTGTGGTCTGATAGGGGTGTTAGTGGACTGACTGTGGTCTGATAGGGGTGTCAGTGGACTGACTGTGGTCTGATAGGGGTGTTAGTGGACTGACTGTGGTCTGATAGGGGTGTCAGTGGACTGACTGTGGTCTGATAGGGGTGTCAGTGGGCTGACTGTGGTCTGATAGGGGTGTTAGTGGACTGACTGTGGTCTGATAGGGGTGTCAGTGGGCTGACTGTGGTCTGATAGGGGTGTCAGTGGACTGACTGTGGTCTGATAGGGGTGTCAGTGGACTGACTGTGGTCTGATAGGGGTGTCAGTGGACTGACTGTGGTCTGATAGGGGTGTTCTGTGGTCTGATAGGGGTGTCAGTGGACTGACTGTGGTCTGATAGGGGTGTCAGTGGACTGACTGTGGTCTGATAGGGGTGTCAGTGGACTGACTGTGGTCTGATAGGGGTGTCAGTGGACTGACTGTGGTCTGATAGGGGTGTTAGTGGGCTGACTGTGGACGCTCTGATAGACTCTGTTCAAGTAGACTGTGATTTTGCTGTGGTCTGATAGGGGTGTTAGTGGACTGACTGTGGTCTGATAGGGGTGTTAGTGGACTGACTGTGGTCTGATAGGGGTGTCAGTGGACTGACTGTGGTCTGATAGGGGTGTCAGTGGGCTGACTGTGGTCTGATAGGGGTGTTAGTGGACTGACTGTGGTCTGATAGGGGTGTTAGTGGGCTGACTGTGGTCTGATAGGGGTGTTAGTGGGCTGACTGTGGTCTGATAGGGGTGTTAGTGGGCTGACTGTGGTCTGATAGGGGTGTTAGTGGACTGACTGTGGTCTGATAGGGGTGTCAGTGGACTGACTGTGGTCTGATAGGGGTGTTAGTGGACTGACTGTGGTCTGATAGGGGTGTTAGTGGACTGACTGTGGTCTGATAGGGGTGTTAGTGGGCTGACTGTGGTCTGATAGGGGTGTTAGTGGGCTGACTGTGGTCTGATAGGGGTGTTAGTGGACTGACTGTGGTCTGATAGGGGTGTTAGTGGACTGACTGTGGTCTGATAGGGGTGTTAGTGGACTGACTGTGGTCTGATAGGGGTGTCAGTGGGCTGACTGTGGTCTGATAGGGGCGTTAGTGGACTGACTGTGGTCTGATAGGGGTGTTAGTGGGCTGACTGTGGTCTGATAGGGGTGTTAGTGGACTGACTGTGGTCTGATAGGGGTGTTAGTGGACTGACTGTGGTCTGACAGGGGTGTTAGTGGACTGACTGTGGTCTGATAGGGGTGTCAGTGGACTGACTGTGAACGCTCTGATAGACTCTGTTTTGAGGTCAGTGATAAAGTAGTCTACAGTACTACTGCCAAGAGATGAGATATAGGTGTACCTACCATAGGAGTCCCCTCGAAGCCTACCATTGACTATGTACATACCCAGCGTGCGACAGAGCTGCAGGAGTTGTGACCCGTTTTTGTTGGTTATGTTGTCATAGTTGTGCCTAAGGGGGCATATGGAGGAGGGAATGCTGTCACCTCCAGGCAGGTGTTTGTCTCCCTGTGTGCTGAGGGTGTCAGGTTCTTGTCTGATTCTGGCATTTAGGTCGCCAAAGACAAGTACATGTCCTGGGCCTGGAAATTATTGATTTCCCCCTCCAGGATGGAGAAGCTGTCTTCATGAAAGTATGGGGATTCTAGTGGGGGGATATAGGTAGCACACAGGAGGACATTTTTCTATGTTAAGATCATTTCCTTTTGAATTTCTAGCCAAATGTAAAATGTTCCTGTTTTGATTAATTGAATAGTGTGAGTTAGGTCTGCTCTATATCAAATTAGCATACCTCCTGAGTCCCTTCCCTGTTTCACACCTGGTAGTTTGATGGATGGGACTACCAGCTCCCTGTAACCTAGAGGGCAACCATTCTCCGCTATACCATTTTTTCTTGTAGGATGACAATGTCTGTATTTCTGATTTCTTTGATGAAGTCCATGTTCCTGTTCTTTAGGCCAAAGGCAGATGACCTCAAGCCTTGGATGTTACAGGATGAGCTAGTGAAGGCTCTGTGTTCCAGAAAGTGTCCAATGTTGTTGGTCGTGTGGTTTGACCTTAGGCCAGTAAGGGTGAGCAGAGCCTGCTGAGCATCTGGTACATGCCATTGACTTGGGCTAGTGCAAGAGTGGGGCTGGCCGCTCACGGCCCGGGCGTATGTGTGACTTCGTTGTTGTCCTCTCGGTGTAGGTCTGGGGGGGAGGGTCCCGCAGGTCTTGGAGAGTGTTTCGCTGGTCTGGGGGTCTATTGATCTGTTGCTCCTGTGTGAAGTGTTGGGGCTGCGTTTGAGAGCAAGTCCTTTAGGGACCGGGCGAAGATGGGCACTGCTGCCTTGAATAGGTACACCTGGTCGTAACGGCTGTTCTAGTCCAGGGTGGAGTGGTGGGCCAGGAAAACATTTGGAATAGGTAGACCTGGTCGTAAAAGGCTGTTCTAGTCCAGGGTGGAGTGGTGGGCCAGGAAAACATTTGGAATAGGTGGACCTGGTCGTAAAAGGCTGTTCTAGTCCAGGGTGGAGTGGTGGGCCAGGAAAACATTTGGAATAGGTGGACCTGGTCGTAAAAGGCTGTTCTAGTCCAGGGTGGAGTGGTGGGCCAGGAAAACATTTGGAATAGGTGGACCTGGTCGTAAAAGGCTGTTCTAGTCCAGGGTGGAGTGGTGGGCAAGGAAAACATTTGGAATAGGTGGACCTGGTCGTAAAAGGCTGTTCTAGTCCAGGGTGGAGTGGTGGGCCAGGAAAACATTTGGAATAGGTGGATCTGGTCGTAAAAGGCTGTTCTAGTCCAGGGTGGAGTGGTGGGCCAGGAAAACATTTAGAATAGGTGGACCTGGTCGTAAAAGGCTGTTCTAGTCCAGGGTGGAGTGGTGGGCCAGGAAAACATTTGGATGCAGATTGCACAGAACAAAGCAGCAAGGATTGTTTTCAGGTGGAGATATGGAAAATTGCAAGATAATGCTTGTACTGCATAATATGTTTATGCTATATATGTGTCTATTATAATGTATTTCTTTGGATAATGGTGTTGGCAGTGGCACTTTTCCCTCAGCTGGGGCTCAGTCACTTGGGGCTCAGAGAGGGAGAGGTCAGGCTTGTCTTTCACATGTCCCTGGTGCTATGCAGAATATCAGAAAGGGAAGAGGACAGGATGGAACATTGTCTTCATATGTGAATGTGTCTTTACCTATTCTTAAACCATGGGAAGGGATGGCGTGATTAAGGGGGAACCATTTGGACATGGTCCACCTGGTCGTAAGTCACTGTCCTTTTCCCATTGGGGGAGGTGTATTTGGCAGTGTCTGGAACCATTGGATGTCCTAGTCTGATCTTACACTTATCCTGGGATAGTGTATGACCTAGAGGCTCCCCTAGTCCAGGGAGGGGTCAAGAAGGGGTTTTACTGGTGGGCCAGGAAAACATTTGGAATAGGTGGATGGTCTTAGTGATCTAAACTTGAACGATAATTTATAGGGGGTCAGGCTGTTCTAGTCCAGGGTGGAGTGGTGGGCCAGAGGAAAACATTTGGAATAGGTGGACTGGTAATGGTTCTAGTCCAGGGTGGAGGTGTATGGCCAGGAAAACATTTGGAACCTGGACCTTGGTCTAAACTGAAGCGGTGGGCCAGGGATTTATAGCAAATGTTTTCTGGCTAAGGGATACTCTTTCTATTATAAAGTCCCTTTGTGAAGTGTTCTAAAATCTGTTCTAGTCCAGGTGAGCGGGGTGTACATTTGGAATAAAAGGTTGTACTGGTTGTCAAAAGGCTGTTCTGTCCATGGATGGCCAGGAAAACATTGAAAGTCATTGACCTGGTCGCAAAGGCTGTTATAGTATTATTGGAGATGTAGTTTAAGGATAACATTTAGACTAGGTGTGACCTTTGTTTGTTCTAGTCCAGGGTGGAATGGGCCAGAAAACATTTAGAATGGTTTCTGTTGTACCTGTTGGCACTTGGTCATCAATCAAGAAGATATTTGAAAAATGTTCTATGTTAAGGGTGGAGTGGTGGGCAAAGGAAAACATTTGAATAGGTAATAAAGAAATAAAAGGCTGTTCCAGTATATACCAAACAGTACCAGGAAAACATTTGGAATTAAATATAATAAAATGTTCTATCCAGGGTTCAAACAATACCAGGAAAACATTTTCTCAAATAGGTGAATATAACATTCAAACTGTACTAGTCCAAGGTGGAGTTCAGGAAACATTTAGAATAGGTGGACCTTCAAACAATACTTTAAAACCATTTCAATATAATACATGAATATACACATGCAAAC
>NW_026290854.1:370000-407500 GCF_023373465.1 Oncorhynchus keta | reverse complement strand
GACCAGTTTCAACTGAAATTGTCCATAATGAACTGTGCTAGCTATCTTCATTTGTTGTTAGCTTGGCTAGCTTGTTACTAGCTAGCTATGTTGTTGGTGTTTGCAATGTCATTTTAGCTAGCTAGCTAAATTGTAAAGGCTGCATTTCATATACATCCTTGCTGTTACAGTAACCAAACGGTTGAATAAACAAATCATTTGTGAAACCTTGATGTAATGCAACAGATGACATGGGGTGAGTTTAGAATTCTCATACAGGGCAGCTTCAATTTGATTGGCTGTTTGAATCGCGTTTGAGTTGCTTCTCGTATAACAGCAGAGTTGCTTGAGATGTCACTTGCAACTACAACTAAAATAGTGTGAAAGTAGTTTGGTTTTGCTTCCCCAGCCTTTAGATACTGAGTGATTTCAACCCTTAAGTGTATAAATGTGCTTCTATATAGCAGAGAGGATTTAGAGTAGTGAAATGGAGGATGTCTCTTCTCTCCTAGACGATAAAACGCTTTCCAAGGGTTGATGTGTTCTGAGTGTTTTGACGTCCCAACAGCACCGGTCACACACACACACACACACACACACACACACACACACACACACACACACACACACACACACACACACACACACACACACACACACACACACACACACACACACACACACACACACACACACACACACACACACACACACACACACACACACACACACACACACACACACACACACACACACACACACACACACAAAAATCACAGTTCATTCAAGCAGAACTGATGGCTTTGCCATTCTTCACTACAGTGACTCGTACCCAGGGTGAGATTAGTATTCTCAAGATATCCAGGGAACTGTGTGTGTGTGTGTGTGTGTGTGTGTGTGTGTGTGTGTGTGTGTGTGTGTGTGTGTGTGTGTGTGTGTGTGTGTGTGTGTGTGTGTGTGTGTGTGTGTGTGTGTGTGTGTGTGTGTGTGTGTTTCCTTGACCATTGATTTCAATAAAGGGATTAGTAACAAGGTTAGTTTAAGCAAGAGGGTGCATCGACATTTAGGAACATGGCGCCAAGAGATAGATAGACCAGTGTCCTCAAGACAGACAAGATGAGAAAAGTGTATGTGTGTTGTCACCACTGTGTGTGTGTGTATCAATGTTTGTGTTTGCATGTAGTGTGTGTGTGTTTGTTTGTTTGTTTGTGTACATGTGTTCTCCAGAAGTGAGTGTGTGTGTGTGAGTGTGTATGAGTGAGTGAGTGTGTGCTTGTGAGTGAGTGAGTGAGTCTGTGCATGTGAGTGAGTTTGTGTGTGTGCGTGCATGTGAGTTTGTGTGGGTGTGTGTGAGTTTGTGTGTGTGGTTTCAGGGTTTGTGTGAGACTGCTCTCTGAGTCAGCAGTCAGGCTGAGCAGTCTGATAATGATGAGCTTCTCTTAATGCCTCACCACCTCATTAATGATGACGGCAGCTTCACTTAATGCATCACCACCTCATTAATGATGGCAGCTTCACTTAATGCATCACCACCTCATTAATGACGGCAGCTTCACTTAATGCATCACCACCTCATTAATGAGGGCAGCTTCAGTTAATGCATCACCACCTCATTAGTGACGGCAGCTTCACTTAATGCACCACCACCTCATTAATGAGGGCAGCTTCAGTTAATGCATCACCACCTCATTAATGACGGCAGCTTCACTTAATGCACCACCACCTCATTAATGAGGGCAGCTTCAATTAATGCATCACCACCTCATTAATGATGGCAGCTTCACTTAATGCATCACCACCTCATTAATGAGGACAGCTTCACTTAATGCACCACCACCTCATTAATGACGGCAGCTTCAATTAATGCATCACCACCTCATTAATGATGGCAGCTTCACTTAATGCATCACCACCTCATTAATGAGGGCAGCTTCACTTAATGCATCACCACCTCATTAATGACGGCAGCTTCACTTAATGCATCACCACCTCATTAATGACGGCAGCTTCACTTAATGCACCACCACCTCATTAATGATGGCAGCTTCACTTAATGCACCACCACCTCATTAATGAGGGCAGCTTCAGTTAATGCATCACCACCTCATTAGTGAGGGCAGCTTCACTTAATGCATCACCACCTCATTAATGAGGGCAGCTTCACTTAATGCACCACCACCTCATTAATGAGGACAGCTTCACTTAATGCATCACCACCTCATTAATGAGGGCAGCTTCACTTAATGCACCACCACCTCATTAATGAGGACAGCTTCACTTAATGCACCACCACCTCATTAATGAGGGCAGCTTCACTTAATGCATCACCACCTCATTAATGAGGACAGCTTCACTTAATGCATCACCACCTCATTAATGAGGACAGCTTCACTTAATGCATCACCACCTCATTAATGAGGGCAGCTTCACTTAATGCATCACCACCTCATTAATGAGGGCAGCTTCACTTAATGCATCACCACCTCATTAATGAGGGCAGCTTCACTTAATGCATCACCACCTCATTAATGAGGGCAGCTTCACTTAATGCATCACCACCTCATTAATGAGGACAGCTTCACTTAATGCATCACCACCTCATTAATGATGATGGCAGCTTCACTTAATGCATCACCACCTCATTAATGAGGGCAGCTTCACTTAATGCATCACCACCTCATTAATGAGGACAGCTTCACTTAATGCATCACCACCTCATTAGTGAGGGCAGCTTCACTTAATGCATCACCACCTCATTAATGATGGCAGCTTCACTTAATGCATCACCACCTCATTAATGAGGACAGCTTCACTTAATGCATCACCACCTCATTAATGATGATGGACAGCTTCACTTAATGCATCACCACCTCATTAATGAGGACAGCTTCACTTAATGCATCACCACCTCATTAATGACGGCAGCTTCACTTAATGCATCACCACCTCATTAATGAGGCAGCTTCACTTAATGCATCACCACCTCATTAGTGAGGACAGCTTCACTTAATGCATCACCACCTCATTAATGATGGCAGCTTCCCTTAATGCATCACCACCTCATTAATGAGGGCAGCTTCACTTAATGCCTCACCACCTCATTAATGAGGATGGAAGCTTCACTTAATGCATCACCACCTCATTAATGAGGACAGCTTCACTTAATGCATCACCACCTCATTAATGAGGACAGCTTCACTTAATGCATCACCACCTCATTAATGAGGACAGCTTCACTTAATGCATCACCACCTCATTAATGACAGCAGCTTTCCTTAATGCATCACCACCTCATTAATGAGGGCAGCTTCACTTAATGCATCACCACCTCATTAATGATGACGCAGCTTCACTTAATGCATCACCACCTCATTAATGAGGACAGCTTCACTTAATGCATCACCACCTCATTAATGAGGGCAGCTTCACTTAATGCATCACCACCTCATTAATGAGGGCAGCTTCACTTAATGCATCACCACCTCATTAATGAGGGCAGCTTCACTTAATGCATCACCACCTCATTAATGAGGACAGCTTCACTTAATGCATCACCACCTCATTAGTGAGGACAGCTTCACTTAATGCATCACCACCTCATTAGTGAGGACAGCTTCACTTAATGCATCACCACCTCATTAGTGAGGACAGCTTCACTTAATGCATCACCACCTCATTAGTGAGGACAGCTTCACTCACCACCGATAATGCATCACCATCCATCATTTGAGGACTGAGATGACGTGACAGCTTCACTTGAATGCATCACCACCTCATTAATGAGGACAGTACAATGCATGACCACCTCATTAATGAGCAGATGCTCTTATCCAGAGCCACGTATCACATCAAATCAAATGTATCACCACATCATTACATGAGCTGATATCTCAAAGTGCAGCTTCAGAAACCCATCAAACAGCACCATTAATGACAGGTGTAGAAGCACAGTGGCTAGGAAAACTCCAGACTTAATGCCAGAACCTCATTAATGGAAGAAACACTTAATGCATCACCACCTCATTAATGACGGCAGCTTCACTTAATGCATCACCACCTATAAACCTAGAGAGGAACCAGCTTCACTGAGGGGTCCAGTCCTCTTCTTAGCTGAGCCAGCTTCAAACTTAATGCATCACCACCTCATTAATGAGGGCAGCTTCCTCTTAATGCATCACCACCTTATAAACCTGAGGGAACAGCTTCACTTAATGCATCCCACCTCATTATAAACCTGAGAGGAACAGGCTTCACTTAATGCATCACCACCTCATTAGTGAGCCGGGTGGAGCTTCACTTAATGCATCACCACCTCATTAGGGGAGGCAGCTTCACTGTGCCGGGTGGACCTCATTAACCTGAGAGGAACCAGGCTATGAGGGGTGGCCAGTCCTCTTCTGGCTGTGCGGGGTGGAGATTATAAACCTAGAGAGGAACCAGGCTATGAATGCATCACCACCTCATTAATGAGGGCAGCTTATAAACCTAATGCATCACCACCTCATTAATGAGGGCAGCTTCACTGTAGATTATCACCACCTCATTAATGAGGAACAGCTTCATGAATGCATCACCACCTCATTATAAACCTGAGAGGAACAGCTTCATTAATGCATCACCACCTCATTAGTGAGCCAGCTTATAAACCTAAGAGCAACCACCTCATTAGGGAGGCCAGCTTCACTTAATGCATCACCACCTCATTAACCTGAGGGACAGCTTCATTAATGCATCACCACCTCATTAGTGAGGACAGCTTCATAAATGCATCACCACCTCATTAGGGACGGCCAGCTTCAGGCTGTGCATGGAGATTATAACAGAACATGGCCAATATCAGCTTCAAATGTTCATAAATGACCAGCATGGTCAAATAATAATAATCACAGTAGTTAATGAGGGTGCAACAGGTCAGCACTTCATGCATCACCACCTCATTAGTGAGCCGAGCATTCAGAGTAATGCATCACCACCCTCATTAATGAGAGTTGATAACAGCAGGTCTGATGCATCACCACCTCATTAATGAACAGGTCAGCTTCATAATCACACCAGAACAGTTGAAAGGAGCAGCTTCACTTAATGCATCACCACCTCATTAATGACGGACAGCCACATATCACAGGCATAGAAAGTCATTTTCCTCAATACAGCTGTCAGTAGAGCCATGCTAGAAGGCTGGTGGGGGTGGTGAGGGGTGGGCAGGGTCTTCTGTCCTAGCTTCAGGGGGAAGCTGGTTCCACCTTTGGGTGCCAGGACAGAGAAGAGCTTGGACTGAGCTGAGCAGCCAAGAGACATGAGGTGGCGTTAGGTGTGCTCAGGTTGGGGTGTAGGATTGAGAATAGGCTGAAGGTGGGGGGACCAGTTCCTCTTGCTGTTCCGACAGTTAAACACCATAGTCTTATAGTGGAGCGAGCTTCAGTGCATGCATCACCAGGTGCACATGAGAGAACTTGCTGTTTGAAAACCAGGTAGGCTGCAGCATTCTGACGGTAAGCTTGCAGGGGTTTGAAGGCATCAGCCCAGCCAACAGAGAGTTGCAAGTCCAGAGGAAGCAAGACCCTGGATTAGGCATCACCACCTCATTAGTGAGGAAAGGTTCACTTAATGCATCACCACCTCATTAGCGGGTCAGCTTGATGTTTCAGAGAACTCAGGGTTAATGGGTCACGCCAGTTGTCCAGGGTCACGACAGGGTGTTGTCCAGGGTCATGCTCATGTTGAGGGTCACGACAGGGAGTTGTCCAGGTCCCCTCATTAATGACGGGGTGTTGTCCAGGGTCACGACAGGGTTTGTCCAGGGTCACCCATGTGTTGAGGACTTGGGGTGTGGTCCAGGGTCACCAGGGTGTTGTCCAGGGTCATGACAGGGTGAGTCCAGGGTCACGGCAAACCCAGGTACATGCCAGGGTGTTGTCCAGGGTCACGATGGGGTGTTGTCCAGGGTCACGTTCAGGGTGTTGTCCAGGGTCAAATGTATTTGTTCATAAAGGGTGTTGTCCAGGGTCTTACACAGGGTGAACCAGGCTTGTCCAGGGTCACCCAGGGTGTTGTCCAGGCAAACAGGGTGTTGTTCAGGTGTCACGATGTTGTCCAGGGTCACCCAGAGAGGAACCAGGCCACGGGGTGTTGTCCTCAGGGCACGAAGGGTGTTGTAAACCAGGGGCTACGAGGGGTGGCCAGGGTCACTCTCAGGGTGTGTCCAGGGTCAGATTGTTGTCCAGGGAGGAACCAGTGCTATGAGGGTGGCCAAGTCCTTTTACTCTGGAAGGCCGGGTGGAGTTATAAACCTGAGAGAGGAACCAGGCTATGAGGGGTGGCCAGTCCTCTTCTGGCTGTGCCGGGTGGAGATTATAAACCTAGAGAGATGAACCAGGCTATGAGGGGTGGCCAGTCCTCTTCTGGCTGTGCCGGGTGGAGATTATAAACCTGAGAGGAACCAGGCTATGAGGGGTGGCCAGTCCTCTTCAGGCTGTGCCGGGTGGAGATTATAAACCTAGAGAGGAACCATCTTCAAAATTCAGGGTGGCCAGTCCTCTATCTGGCTTCAAAATGAGATTATAAACCTAAGGAACCAGGCTTTACCTAACCTTAAAAATTCAGAGTTAATGCCTGGAATTATAACCTAGAGAGGAACCAGGCTAACCAGGGTTAGCCTAAACTCCTCTTTTGGCTGTTTGACATTTGGAAGATTATAAACCTTATAGAGGAACATGGCTATGAAGGGTGGCCATGTCCTCTTCTGGCTGTGCAGCAGAGAGAGGACACACACACATTCAGGCGTGAGAGATTATAAACCTTCAGAGAGGAACTGGATGCAGGCTTGAGACGTGTCTGATGAGGTGGCACCCAGTCCTCTTCTGGCTGTGAGGGGGATGGAGATTATAAACCTGAGACGTGAGGAACATTCAGGCTATTGAGGGGTGGCCAGTCCTCTGGCTGTGCAGCGAGAGTGGACATTATAACACACACATTCAACCATGAGACTGTGAGGGCTGGATGCAGCAGAGAGAAGACACCCACACACACACATTCAGACAACTGTGAGGGCTGGATGCAGCAGAAGAGGACACCCAACACAATTCAGACATGAGACTCACAGGTTGCTGGGCTGCAGACAGGTCACCACTTCAGACATGAGTAAATGTCAGGGCTTTTCCTAGGATCATTCAGAGTAGACTACCGCTCCTGCTGTCAGACTGAGACTGTGAGGGCTGGTCTGCAGACAGGTAGCACGTCACCCACACAACAGACATGGATGTCCTGGATGTGCAGAGAGGCAGAACAGTTGAAAGACTGTGAGCAGCAGCAGAGAGTGCATTCATCAAAATTGTGAGACTGTGAGACTGGATGCAGCAGACCACATAGACTTGAGACTGTGAGGCATGCAGAGAGAGGACATTTTCCTCTGTGAGGGCTGGATGCAGCAGAGAGAACACCCACACTTACACATTGAGACTTGAGACTGTGAGGGCTGGATGCAGCAGAGAGAGGGGACCCACACACGCATGGACTGAGACTGGTGAGGGTGGTGGAGGGGTGGGCAGGGTCACCCTGCTGTCCTAGACTTCAGGGAGCTGGTTCCAACATTTGGATGCCAGGACAGAGAAGAGCTTGGACTGAGCTGTGAGGGCTGGAGCCAAGAGACATGAGGTGGCAGATAGGTGAGACTCCAGACTGGGGGCTGGATTGCAGAATAGAGACTGAAGGTGGGGGAGAGGGGGGCACCCACACATTCAGACATGAGACTGTGAGGGCTGGATGCTGCAGAGAGAGGACACCCACACATTCAGACATGAGACTGTGAGGGCTGGATGCAGCAGAGAGAGGACACCCACACATTCAGACATGAGACTGTGAGGGCTGGATGCAGCAGAGAGAGGACACCCACACACACACATTCAGACATGAGACTGTGAGGGCTGGATGCAGCAGAGAGAGGACACCCACACACACACATTCAGACATGAGACTGTGAGGGCTGGATGCAGCAGAGAGAGGACACCCACACATTCAGACATGAGACTGTGAGGGCTGGATGCTGCAGAGAGAGGACACCCACACATTCAGACATGAGACTGTGAGGGCTGGATGCTGCAGAGAGAGGACACCCACACATTCAGACATGAGACTGTGAGGGCTGGATGCTGCAGAGAGAGGACACCCACACATTCAGACATGAGACTGTGAGGGCTGGATGCTGCAGAGAGAGGACACCCACACACATTCAGACATGAGACTGTGAGGGCTGGATGCAGCAGAGAGAGGACACCCACACATTCAGACATGAGACTGTGAGGGCTGGATGCAGCAGAGAGAGACACCCACACACACACATTCAGACATGAGACTGTGAGGGCTGGATGCAGCAGAGAGAGGACACCCACACACACATTCAGACATGAGACTGTGAGGGCTGGATGCAGCAGAGAGAGGACACCCACACACACACATTCAGACATGAGACTGTGAGGGCTGGATGCAGCAGAGAGACTGTGAGGGCTGGACACCCACACACACATTCAGACATGAGACTGTGAGGGCTGGATGCAGCAGAGAGAGGACACCCACACACACATTCAGACATGAGACTGTGAGGGCTGGATGCAGCAGAGAGAGGACACCCACACATTCAGACATGAGACTGTGAGGGCTGGATGCAGCAGAGAGAGGACACCCACACATTCAGACATGAGACTGTGAGGGCTGGATGCTGCAGAGAGAGGACACCCACACATTCAGACATGAGACTGTGAGGGCTGGATGCTGCAGAGAGAGGACTCCCACACATTCAGACATGAGACTGTGAGGGCTGGATGCTGCAGAGAGAGGACTCCCACACATTCAGACATGAGACTGTGAGGGCTGGATGCTGCAGAGAGAGGACACCCACACACACACATTCAGACATGAGACTGTGAGGGCTGGATGCTGCAGAGAGAGGACACCCACACACACACATTCAGACATGAGACTGTGAGGGCTGGGTGCTGCAGAGAGAGGACACCCACACACACACATTCAGACATGAGACTGTGAGGGCTGGATGCAGCAGAGAGAGGACACCCACACACATTCAGACGTTTGGAACTCTTGGTCCCCCGTTGTGGAGTCAGGTCACATTAGCCAAAGTGGCCGTGATGCACCCAGGGACGGCCAATCAAATCTTGTTATTCTCAGCCAGAAGACCAATCAGATGTCGTTAATAGCAGACAGGCCACTTTTATTTTCGTAGGCAACCTATGGGCGAAATGTCAGACTGTCGTCAGCATTTAGAGGAGATACACTACTGCCCTGATGCACTGATGCACACATTAATACACAAGAACACACACACACACACACAAACACAAACGTTGATTTCAAATCAGTAGACAGACTCAGAGGAGTAGTACGGTCCATCTGGCCGGGAGGTTAGGGTTTGAGTTGGTCCATCCGGTCAGGCGGTTAGGGTTAGGGTTGGATTGTCTGGCTGGGTGGTTAGGGTTAGTCCGTCTGGCTGGGCGGTTAGGGTTGGTCCGTCTGGCTGGGTGGTTAGGGTTAGTCCGTCTGGCTGGGCGGTTAGGGTTGGTCCGTCTGGCTGGGTGGTTAGGGTTAGTCCGTCTGGCTGGGCGGTTAGGGTTAGGATTGGTCTGTCTGGCTGGGCGGTTAGGGTTAGGGTTGGTCTGTCTGGCTGGGCGGTTAGGGTTAGGGTTAGTCCGTCTGACTGGGCGGTTAGGGTTAGGGTTAGTCCGTCTGGCTGGGCGGTTAGGGTTAGGGTTAGTCCGTCTGGCTGGGCGGTTAGGGTTAGGGTTGGTCTGTCTGGCTGGGCGGTTAGGGTTAGGGTTCGTCTGTCTGGCCAGGAGGTAAGGTTTAGGGTTCGTCTGTCTGGCCAGGAGGTTAGGTTTAGGGTTCATCTGTCTGGCCAGGAGGTTAGGTTTAGGGTTGGTCCATCTATCCATCTAGACAGGTGTTTATTTCCATCCCACTAGGTGGTCGTGATCTGACTCTACAGTAGTTATGGGCCTCTGGTACAGATGCCTCATGTACTGTATTCTAACTACAGGCCCTACAGCCTGACTAACATGTTATTTATCAGCTGTCTCTGGAGATCAGTGTCTCTTGACCGTTTCCTTCAGCCTGGGGGCTTTTCACAACACCAACGAGTTAGCGAGCTTGGCCTAAAGGAGAAACAGTGTGTGTGTGAGTGTGTGTGTGTGTGTGTGTGTGTGTGTGTGTGTGTGTGTGTGTGTGCGTGCGTGTGAGTGTGTGTGTGTGTGTGTGTGTGTGTGTGTGTGTGTGTGTGTGTGTGAGCGAGCGAGTGTGAGTGTGTGTGTGTGTGTGTCTGTGTGTGTTTGAGTGTGTCCTGATTATGGAACACAGCCATACAGCAGAAGTGGCTTCAAATACTATATCTGGAGCCTGGCACCATGAAACCAATCAAATCTGCAAACCCCTCCCATCTGTCACTCCAGGCTGGCTACAGCAAACCCCTCCCATCTGTCACTCCAGGCTGGCTACAGCAAACCCCTCCCATCTGTCACTCCAGGCAGGCTACAGCAAACCCCTCCCATCTGTCACTCCAGGCAGGCTACAGCAAACCCCTCCCATCTGTCACTCCAGGCAGGCTACAGCAAACCCCTCCCATCTGTCACTCCAGGCTGGCTACAGCAAACCCCGCCCGACATGATCTAACCAGCCATAGATAAGGTAATGATCTAACCAGCCATAGATAAGAAGGCCATGATCTAACCAGCCATAGATAAGAAGGGCATGATCTAACCAGCCATAGATAAGAAGGCCATGATCTAACCAGCCATAGATAAGAAGGCCATGATCTAACCAGCCATAGATAAGAAGGTCATGATCTAACCAGTCACAGATAAGAAGGACATGATCTAACCAGCCATAGATAAGAAGGACATGATCTAACCAGCCATAGATAAGAAGGTAATGATCTAACCAGCCATAGATAAGAAGGTCATGATCATCTAGCCAGCCATAGATAAGGTCATGATCATCTAACCAGCCATAGATAAGATGATCATGATCTAACCAGCCATAGATAAGATGATCATGATCTAACCAGCCATAGATAAGAAGGTAATGTAATAACCAGCCATAGATAAGAAGGTCATGATCTAACCAGCCATAGATAAGAAGGTCATGATCTAACCAGCCATAGATAAGGTAATGATCTAACCAGCCATAGATAAGAAGGACATGATCTAACCAGCCATAGATAAGGTCATGATCTAACCAGCCATAGATAAGGTCATGATCATCTAACCAGCCATAGATAAGAAGGTCATGATCATCTAACCAGCCTTAGATAAGAAGGACATGATCTAACCAGCCATAGATAAGAAGGTAATGTTATAACCAGCCATAGATAAGAAGGTCATGATCATCTAGCCAGCCATAGATAAGAAGGTCATGATCTAACCAGCCATAGATAAGATGATCATGATCTAACCAGCCATAGATAAGAAGGTAATGTAATAACCAGCCATAGATAAGAAGGTCATGATCTAACCAGCCATAGATACGAAGGACATGATCTAACCAGCCATAGATAAGAAGAACATGATCTAACCAGCCATAGATAAGAAGAACATGATCTAACCAGCCATAGATAAGAAGAACATGATCTAACCAGCCATAGATAAGAAGGTCATGATCTAACCAGCCATAGATACGAAGGACATGATCTAACCAGCCATAGATAAGAAGAACATGATCTAACCAGCCATAGATAAGAAGGGCATGATCTAACCAGCCATAGATAAGAAGGTCATGATCTAACCAGCCATAGATACGAAGGACATGATCTAACCAGCCATAGATAAGAAGGTCATGATCTAACCAGCCATAGATACGAAGGACATGATCTAACCAGCCATAGATAAGAAGGTCATGATCTAACCAGCCATAGATAAGAAGGTCATGATCTAACCAGCCATAGATAAGAAGGTCATGATCTAACCAGCCATAGATAAGAAGGTCATGATCTAACCAGCCATAGATACGAAGGTCATGATCTAACCAGCCATAGATAAGAAGGTCATGTCCTTCTTGGCGTGATCCTGGACAACACCCTGTCGTTCTCAACTAACATCAAGGCGGTGGCCCGGTAGGTTCATGCTCTACAACATCCGCAGAGTAGAGCCTCACACAGGAAGCGGCGCAGGTCCTAATCCAGGCACTTGTCATCTCCCGTCTGGATTACTGCAACTCGCTGGGCTGGGCTCCCTGCCTGTGCCATTAAAACCCTACAACTCATCCAGAACGCCGCAGCCCGTCTGGTGTTCAACCTTCCCAAGTTCTCTCACGTCACCCCGCTCCTCCGCTCTCTCCACTGGCTTCCAGTTGAAGCTCGATCCGCTACAAGACCATGGTGCTTGCCTACGGAGCTGTGAGGGGAACGGCACCTCAGTACCTCCAGGCTCTGATCAGGCCCTACACCCAAACAAGGGCACTGCGTTCATCCACCTCTGGCCTGCTCGCCTCCCTACCACTGAGGAAGTACAGTTCCCGCTCAGCCCAGTCAAAACTGTTCGCTGCTCTGGCCCCCCAATGGTGGAACAAACTCCCTCACGACGCCAGGACAGCGGAGTCAATCACCACCTTCCGGAGACACCTGAAACCCCACCTCTTTAAGGAATACCTATGATAGGATAAGTAATCCTTCTCACCCCCCCAAAAAAAAAAAAAAGATTTAGATGCACTATTGTAAAGTGGCTGTTCCACTGGATGTCATAAGGTGAATGCACCAATTTGTAAGTCGCTCTGGATAAGAGCGTCTGCTAAATGACTTAAATGTAATGTAAATGTAATAACCAGCCAAAGATAAGAAGGACATGATCTAACCAGCCATAAATAAGAAGGACATGATCTAACCAGTCATAGATAAGATGATCATGATCTAACCAGCCATAGATAAGAAGGACATGATCTAACCAGTCATAGATAAGATGATCATGATCTAACCAGCCATAGATAAGAAGGACATGATCTAACCAGCCATAAATAAGAAGGACATGATCTAACCAGTCATAGATAAGATGATCATGATCTAACCAGCCATAGATAAGGTCATGATCTAACCAGTCATAGATAAGAAGGTCGTGATCTAACCAGCCACAGATAAGATGATCATGATCTAACCAGCCATAGATAAGAAGGTCATGATCTAACCAGCCATAGATAAGAAGGACATGATCTAACCAGCCATAGATAAGAAGGTAATCTTCTAACCAGCCATAGATAAGAAGGTCATGTAAAAACCAGCCATAGATAAGAAGGTCATGATCTAACCAGTCATAGATAAGAAGGACATGATCTAACCAGCCATAGATAAGAAGGACATGATCTAACCAGCCATAGATAAGAAGGTCACGTTATAACCAGCCATAGATAAGAAGGTAATGTTATAACCAGCCATAGATAAGGTCATGTAAAAACCAGCCATAGATAAGAAGGTCATGATCTAACCAGTCATAGATAAGAAGGACATGATCTAACCAGCCATAAATAAGAAGGTAATCTTCTAACCAGCCATAGATAAGAAGGTCATGTAAAAACCAGCCATAGATAAGAAGGTCATGATCTAACCAGTCATAGATAAGAAGGACATGATCTAACCAGCCATAGATAAGAAGGTCATGATCTAACCAGTCATAGATAAGAAGGACATGATCTAACCAGCCATAGATAAGAAGGTCATGATCTAACCAGCCATAGATAAGAAGGTCATGTTATAACCAGCCATAGATAAGAAGGACATGATCTAACCAGCCATAGATAAGGTCATGTAATAACCAGCCATAGATAAGAAGGACATGATCTAACCAGCCATAGATTAGAAGGTCATGTTATAACCAGCCATAGATAAGGTCATGTAATAACCAGCCATAGATAAGAAGGTCATGTTATAACCAGCCATAGATTAGAAGGTCATGTTCTAACCAGCCATAGATTAGAGAGGATGTAATAACCAGCCATAGATAAGGAAGGTCATGTTATAACCAGCCATAGATAAGAGCCAGGATAACCAGAAGATGTTATAACCAGCCATAGATTAGAAGGTCATGTAATAACCAGCCATAGATAAGAAGGACATGATCTAACCAGCCATAGATAGAGAAGGTCATAGATAAAGGTCAGTAATAACCAGCCATAGATAAGAAGGTCATGTTATAACCAGCCATAGATAAGAAGGTCATGATAACCAGCCATAGATTAGAAGGTCATGTAATAACCAGCCATAGATTAGAAGGTCATGTAATAACCAGCCATAGATAAGAAGGTCAGAATAACCAGCCATAGATTAGAAGGTCATGTAATAACCAGCCATAGATAAGAAGGTCATGTTATAACCAGCCATAGATAAGAAGGTCATGTTATAACCAGCCATAGATAAGAAGGTCATGTAATAACCAGCCATAGATAAGAAGGTCATGTTATAACCAGCCATAGATAAGAAGGACATGATCTAACCAGCCATAGATAAGAAGGTCATGTTATAACCAGCCATAGATAAGAAGGTCATGTAATAACCAGCAAGTCACACTCTTCATGTAGAAGAAGAAGAGGGTCCATAGTTTGTTCTTGTTGTGTGGTTCATTCCACAGGGAGTGGAGAGGACAACAACAGGATGAGGAGTTGGGGCAAACTAAGACAGGCTGTGTGTGGGCTGACTAAAGTCATAGTAACCAGACTGTCTCATGTTTTATAGAGAGAAACATACTGTAGCTGAGATGGAACACCTACTGGTAGAGACTTCTGGTTCACAGCGATGATCAGAGAGAGAGGGAGAGGGGGATGGAGAGAGAGAGAAAGAGAGAGAGAGAGAGAAAGAGAAAGAGAGAGAGAGAGAGAGAGAGAGAGAGAGAGAGAGAGAGAGAGAGAGAGAGAGAGAGAGAGAGAGAGACTAGTGGGGGAGGGAGAGGGAGAGAGAGAGAGAGAGAGAGAGAGAGAGAGAGAGAGGGGAGTGGGGAGAGAGAGAGAGAGAGAGAGAGAGAGAGAGAGAGAGAGAGAGAGAGAGAGAGAGAGAGAGAGAGAGAGAGAGAGAGAGAGAGAGAGAGAGAGAGAGAGAGGAGAGAGAGAGAGAGAGAGAGAGAGAGAGAGAGACTAGTGGGGAGAGAGAGAGACTAGTGGGGAGAGAGAGGCAGAGAGAGAGAGAGAGAGAGAGAGAGAGAGAGAGAGAGAGAGACTAGTGGGGGAGAGAGAGAGAGACTAGTGGGGAGAGAGAGAGAGAGAGAGAGAGAGAGAGAGAGAGAGAGAGAGAGAGAGAGAGAGAGAGAGAGAGAGAGAGAGAGAGAGAGAGAGAGAGAGAGAGAGAGAGAGAGAGAGAGAGAGAGAGAGAGAGAGAGAGAGAGAGAGAGAGAGAGAGAGAGAGAGAGAGAGAGAGAGAGAGAGAGAGAGGAGAGAGAGAGAGAGAGTGGGGGAGAGAGAGAGAGAGAGTGGGGAGAGAGAGAGAGAGAGAGAGAGGAGAGAGAGAGAGAGAGAGAGAGAGAGAGAGAGAGAGAGAGAGAGAGAGAGAGAGAGAGAGAGAGAGAGAGAGAGAGAGAGAGAGAGAGAGAGAGAGAGAGAGAGAGAGAGAGAGAGAGAGAGAGAGAGAGAGAGAGAGAGAGAGAGAGAGAGAGAGAGAGAGAGAGAGAGAGAGAGAGAGAGTGGGAGTTAAACTATGGGGGCTTGTAACAGTAGTAGACTATATAGACAGTGACTCGTCTATGGGGGCTTGTAACAGTAATAGACTATATAGACAGTGACTGGTCTATGGGACTAGTAACCGGAAGGTTGCAGGTTCAAATCCCCGAGCTGACAAGGTACAAATCTGTCGTTCTGCCCCTGAACAGGCAGTTAACCCACTGTTCTTAGGCCTTCATTGAAAATAAGAATTTGTTCTTAACTGACTTGCCTAGTAAAATAAAGGTAAAATAAATTAAAAATATCCTTCTGGCCACAAGAAGGTAAGATACCTTGTTTAAAAATCTCTCTGGGGGTCTTATTTTCAGCCAAACCTTAATGGTGAAAGATCTCCTGCCCTCCTCATCCTCAAAATGTGGGAGCTGAATGGGGCAGAACCATATTCCTATAATAATGAATCTGTCCGGTTAACATTGATCAATGGGAGCACAGGAGTGTCTCTAATAGTAGATATTGGTTTTCCTACAATCAAGTGAAAAATACTGTTTCAGTAAATCAATAGGGCTTGGTTTCTCTACACTTGCAGCTGAATACTGTTGGGTCAGTATAGAATACCGTTGGGTCAGTATGTAAAACTGTTGGGTCAGTATAGAATACTGTTAGGTCAGTATGGAATTCTGTTGGGTCAGTATAGAATACCGTTGGGTCAGTATAGAATACTGTTGGGTCAGTATAGAATACTGTTGGGTCAGTATAGAATACTGTTGGGTCAGTATAGAATACTGTTGGGTCAGTGTAGAATACTGTTGGGTCAGTATAGAATACTGTTGGGTCAGTGTAGAATACCGTTGGGTCAGTATGTAAAACTGTTGGGTCAGTATAGAATACCGTTGGGTCAGTATGGAATACTGTTAGGTCAGTATGGAATTCTGTTGGGTCAGTATAGAATACCGTTGGGTCAGTATGGAATTCTGTTGGGTCAGTATAGAATACCGTTGGGTCAGTATATAATACTGTTGGGTCAGTATAGAATACCGTTGAGTCAGTATGGAATACTGTTGGGTCAGTATAGAATACCGTTGGGTCAGTATGGAATACTGTTAGGTCAGTATGGAATTCTGTTGGGTCAGTATAGAATACCGTTTGGTCAGTATATAATACTGTTGGGTCAGTGTAGAATACCGTTGGGTCAGTATGGAATACTGTTGGGTCAGTATAGAATACCGTTGGGTCAGTATATAATACTGTTGGGTCAGTATAGAATACCGTTGGGTCAGTATAGAATACTGTTGGGTCAGTATGGAATTCTGTTGGGTCAGTATAGAATACCGTTGGGTCAGTATAGAATACCGTTGGGTCAGTATGGAATTCTGTGGGGTCAGTATAGAATACCGTTGGGTCAGTATATAATACTGTTGGGTCAGTGTAGAATACCGTTGGGTCAGTATGGAATACTGTTGGGTCAGTATAGAATACCGTTGGGTCAGTATATAATACTGTTGGGTCAGTATAGAATACCGTTGGGTCAGTATAGAATACTGTTGGGTCAGTATAGAATACTGTTGGGTCAGTATAGAATACTGTTGGGTCAGTATATAATACTGTTGGGTCAGTATAGAATACTGTTGGGTCAGTATATAATACTGTTGGGTCAGTATAGAATACTGTTGGGTCAGTATATAATACTGTTGGGTCAGTATAGAATACCGTTGGGTCAGTATAGAATACCGTTGGGTCAGTATATAATACCGTTGGGTCAGTATATAATACTGTTGGGTCAGTATAGAATACCGTTGGGTCAGTATGGAATACTGTTAGGTCAGTATGGAATTCTGTTGGGTCAGTATAGAATACCGTTGGGTCAGTATATAATACTGTTGGGTCAGTATAGAATACTGTTGGGTCAGTATATAATACTGTTGGGTCAGTATAGAATACCGTTGGGTCAATATGGAATACTGTTAGGTCAGTATGGAATTCTGTTGGGTCAGTATAGAATACCGTTGGGTCAGTATAGAATACCGTTGGGTCAGTATAGAATACTGTTGGGTCAGTATAGAATACAGTTGGGTCAGTATAGAATACTGTTGGGTCAGTATAGAATACCATTGGGTCAGTATAGAATACTGTTGGGTCAGTATAGAATACCGTTGGGTCAGTATAGAATACTGTTGGGCCAGTATAAATACTGTTCGGTCATTGAGGAATACAGTTGGGTCAGTGTGGAATACCTTTGGGTCAGTGAGGAATACAGTTGGGCCAGTATAGTGTGCTGTTGGGCCAGTATAGTGTACTGTTGGGCCAGTATAGTATACTGTTGGCCCAGTATAGTGTGCCGTCGGTCCCGTATAGTATACTGTTGGGCCAGTATAGTGTACTGTTGGGCCAGTATAGTATACTGTTGGGCCAGTAAAGTGTACTGTTGGGCCAGCATAGTGTACTGTTGGGCCAGTAAAGTGTACTGTTGGCCCAGTATAGTGTACTGTTGGGCCAGTACAGTGTACTGTTTGGCCAGTATAGTGTACTGTTGGGTCAGTATGGAATACTGTCGGGCCAGTATAAATACTGCTGGGCCAGTATATAATACTGTTGGGCAAGTATATAATACTGTTGGGCCTGTATAGAATACTGTTGGGCCAGTATAAATACTGTTGGGCCAGTATAAATACTGTTGGGCCAGTATAGAATACTGTTGGGCCAGTATGGTATACTGTTGGGCCAGTATGGAATACTGTTGGGCCAGTATAGAATACTGTTGGGACAGTATGGAATACTGTTGGGCCAGCATGGATTACTGTTGGGCCAGCATGGATTACTGTTGGGCCAGTATTGAATACTGTTGGGCCAGTATAGATTACTGTTGGGCCAGTATAGAATCCTGTTGGGCCAGTATAGAATACTGTTGGGCCAGTATGGTATACTGTTGGGCCAGTAT
The DNA here is from genome assembly GCF_023373465.1 of Oncorhynchus keta. NCBI lineage: Eukaryota > Metazoa > Chordata > Actinopteri > Salmoniformes > Salmonidae > Oncorhynchus > Oncorhynchus keta. Next base: position 388,956 of record NW_026290854.1, on the reverse strand, counting down.
GGTATACTGTTGGGCCTGTATAGAATACTGTTGGGCCAGTATTGAATACTGTTGGGCCAGTATGGGCCAGTATAGAATACTGTTGGGCCAGTATAGAATACTGTTGGGCCAGTATAGAATACTGTTGGGCCAGTATTGAATACTGTTGGGTTCAATAGGACCAATGAATGTTGAACATTGTTTTTTTTTTGTATTCACTTACTCAAACATTTAACTTGCTAAGAAGAGATTGGTTAACTTTAACTTAATGCTTCAATTTATAGCACTGCAGATGGAGTTTCCATTGATATCCCCAACAACGAAGTTCTAAACCAATTTGCGAGTAGGGCAAAATGTGACCACTCCCCGAGACAGAGTGGGAAACTGTCTCTGTCTATTCTGTCCATTCTGTCTCAGGTGCCAGACTCATTATGGACAGAGCACTCCAATGACAGTGGGCTGATAGGCAGTGCTAGCCCAATTATAATGAATGTTGATCCTAGAAAGAAACTCTAGTCTCAAGAGCTACGTTACCTAAAAAAGGAATTTCCCTCCAACATGTGTCCCTCCCCTTCTGAATTACATAATTAATCTCAAAATAATAAACATTTAATTAATGAGTGTGAAGCAGGAAGTGAATATCCAACGGAAATGGGTAATAAATATATACAGTAACATTATTAGGGTAGACTAAGATACAAACAACGCCGTCCAATGAGGAGAAAGTAAAAGGGGATAATGGCCCCCTGGCGAACATGGAAATGGGTAATAAATAAATATATACAGTAACATTATTAGGGTAGACTAAGATACTGTCACGGTCTGACCATAGTTCTTTTGTGTTTTCTTTGTTTTAGAGTAGGAGTAGTCAAGTTGCTCTCATTTGGGACACGGCACAAAATGATATGGGACATTAGATCCAAAGATTAAGACAGAGACTTTTTAATTGTGTAATATAAAAACAAGGTTCTAAAGACTGTTGACATCTATTGGAAGCCTTAGGAAGTGCAGTATGACCCCATGGATATTCCATAGGCAATGACTTGAAAAACAACAAACCTCAGATTTCTCACTTCCTGGTTGGATTTTCCTCAGGTTTTCGCCTGCCATGTGAGTTATGTTATACTCCCAGACATCATTCAAACAGTTTTAGAAACTTCAGAGTGTTTTCTATCCAAATCTACAAACTATATGCATATTCTAGCCTTTGGGCCTGAGGAGCAGGCAGTTTACTCTGGGCACCTTTTTGTCCAAGCTACTCAATACTGCCCCCCAGTCCCAAAGACGTTAAGCAGTACTTTTTACTTAAGTACTCTACGCCAGCGTGTGCGCGTGTGTGTGTGTGTGTGTGTGTGTGTGTGGCAAGTATAATGTTACTACATACAGATGTGAATGTTTTGTGAATGTTTTTGTCCTCTAAAACCTAAAGGCAGTCTCTCATTAGACTTATCATCGATTGCACTCTCCCTTCGTCCCTCCTCCCTCCCTTTCTCCCTCCGTCCCTCCCTTTCACTCTCCCTGCATCCCTCCTCCTTCCGTTTCTCCCTCCCTCCGTCCCTCCTCTGTCGCTTTCTCTCTCCCTCCGTCCCTCCTCTGTCCCTTTCTCTCTCCCTCTGTCCCTCCTCTGTCCCTTTCTCTCTCCCTCTGTCCCTCCGTCCCTCCCTTTCACTCTCCCTCTGTTCCTCCTCCCTCCGTTTCTCCCTCCCTCCGTCCCTCCTCTATCCCTTTCTCTCTCCCTCCGTCCCTCCTCTGTCCCTTTCTCTCTCCCTCCGTCCCCCCCTTTCTCTCTCCCTCTGTCCCTCCGTCCCTCCCTTTCACTCTCCCTCTGTCACCTCCTCCCTCCGTTTCTCCCTCCCTCCGTCCCTCCTCTATCCCTTTCTCTCTCCCTCCGTCCCTCCTCTGTCCCTTTCTCCCTCCCTCCGTCCCTCCTCTATCCCTTTCTCTCTCCCTCCGTCCCTCCTCTGTCCCTTTCTCTCTCCCTCCGTCCCTCCTCTATCCCTTTCTCTCTCCCTCCGTCCCTCCTCTGTCCCTTTCTCTCTCCCTCTGTCCCTCCGTCCCTCCCTTTCACTCTCCCTCTGTTCCTCCTCCCTCCGTTTCTCCCTCCCTCCGTCCCTCCTCTATCCCTTTCTCTCTCCCTCCGTCCCTCCTCTGTCCCTTTCTCTCTCCCTCCGTCCCTCCTCTATCCCTTTCTCTCTCCCTCCGTCCCTCCTCTGTCCCTTTCTCTCTCCCTCTGTCCCTCCCTTTCACTCTCCCTCCGTCCCTCCTCCCTCCGTTTCTCTCTCCCTCCGTCCCTCCTCTGTCCCTTTCTCTCTCCCTCCGTCCCTCCTCTGTCCCTTTCTCTCTCCCTCCGTCCCTCCTCTATCCCTTTCTCTCTCCCTCCGTCCCTCCTCTGTCCCTTTCTCTCTCCCTCTGTCCCTCCGTCCCTCCCTTTCACTCTCCCTCTGTTCCTCCTCCCCCTCCCTTTCTCCCTCCCTCCGTCCCTCCTCTATCCCTCCCTTTCTCTCTCCCTCTGTCCCTCCTCTGTCCCTTTCTCTCCCCCTCCGTCCCTCCTCTATCCCTTTCTCTCCCTCTGTCCCTCCCTGTCCCTCCTCTGTCCCCCCTTTCTCTCTCCCTCTGTCCCTCCGTCCCTCCCTTTCACTCTCCCTCTGTCCCTCCTCCCTCCGTTTCTCCCTCCCTCCGTCCCTCCTCTATCCCTTTCTCTCTCCCTCCGTCCCTCCTCTGTCCCTTTCTCTCTCCCTCCGTCCCTCCTCTATCCCTTTCTCTCTCCCTCCGTCCCTCCTCTGTCCCTTTCTCTCTCCCTCCGTCCCTCCTCTGTCCCTTTCTCTCTCCTCCGTCCCTCCTCCCTCCCTCTCTCCCCTCCGTCCCTCCTCCCTCCCTTTCTCTCTCCTCTGTCCCTCCTCTCCGTCCCTCCCTCTCCTCCTCTTCCCTCTCCCCCTCCGTCCCTCCTCTGTCCCTTTCTCTCTCCCTCCGTCCCTCCTCTATCCCTTTCTCTCTCCCTCCGTCCCTCCTCTGTCCCTTTCTCTCTCCCTCTGTCCCTCTGTCCCTCCCTTTCACTCTCCCTCCGTCCCTCCTCCCTCCCTTTCTCTCTCCCTCCGTCCCTCCTCTGTCCCTTTCTCTCTCCCTCCGTCCCTCCTCTGTCCCTTTCTCTCTCCCTCCGTCCCTCCTCTGTCCCTTTCTCTCTCCCTCTGTCCCTCCTCTGTCCCTCCCTTTCACTCTCCCTCCGTCCCTCCTCTATCCCTTTATCTCTCCCTCCGTCCCTCCCTTTCTCTCTCCCTCCATCCCTCCTCTGTCCCTTTCTCTCTCCCTCCCTCCCTTCTCTGTCCCTTTCTCTCTCCCTCCGTCCCTCCCTTTCTCTCTCCCTCCGTCCTTCTCGCTCTCTTCTCTCCTCTCTTTTCTTATCCCTCACTTGACTAATAAGTGTCAGCTTCAGGTTCCTCTCTCATCTTTCTGTCTCAGACATCACTCGTTCCCCTCCACTCCTCTCCTCCCCTCCCTCTCTCATTCCATCGTCTCTCCATTTCTCATCTCTGATCTTCCCTCTACTCCCTCCCGGTCTCATGTCCCTATTGACGTATACAGGCCTTGTGTGAGTAGAAGTGTGTGCATGTGAGAGTAGGACGAACAAAATAGCCAAGCCTCATCTGACCTCAACCCACCACTCCCACTATCACCACTGCTACTATCACCACTACTACCACCACTACCACCACTACTATCACTACTACCACCACTACCACCATCACCACTACTACCACCACTGCTACCACCACTACTACCACTACTACCACCACTACTACCACCACCACCACTGCTACCACCGCTACCACCACTACAACCACTACTACCACCACCACCACTAATACCACATCCACCACCACTACCATCTCCACCACCCCCATCACCGGCAACATAGCTGAGAGGATAAATAAAATGAATATTAACCTCTTCAAACAGCTCATGTTAACAAGGGGTATTTATGGACCAACGAAGAAGAGATGTGTTCTAACAATCTTCTTTTAATTGAGCTTTTAATTTGAATCAGGAATTGCCTTAAGCTACCATGGCCTGTCTCCTAGCGCAGCTATGGACTTCACAACTATAATATTAACCTTTATATGAATGTGCCTTGAAAATGAGGCCGTGAGCACACACGCACACACGCACGCACGCACGCACACACACCAACGCTTAAGAACTCAGGGAGTGTGAAATTACTATGACGCAATTGCCAGTGTTTGAAAGTGAGAAGTATATTCTTCCTAAAAAAGGTGTGTGTGTGTGTGTGTTAAAGCAAGGCTCATTTCATTGTTATTAGAATGTAGAGTAATATTACAGGACAGTGTCATAGAGAAAGACACATCAATATGAACACTACAACACTGTTGAAACATCTGTCAATATGAACACTACAACACTGTTGAAACATCTGTCAATATGAACACAACACTGTTGAAACACCTGTCAATATGAACACTACAACACTACATTACACTGTTGAAACACCAGCTGTCAATATGAAACCCATTAAAACCCCAAACAGCAAGCAATGCAGGTGTAAAGCATGGCTGTCAATAGGAAGAAACCTGAGAGGAACCAGGCTACATTGGCACCTCTTCTGGCTGTGAAATAACAGAACATGGCCAAGATGTCAATATGAACATTACATTACACTGTTGAAACACCTGCAATATGAACATTACATTACACTGTTGAAACATCTGTCAATATGAACACTACATTACACTGTTGAAACATCTGTCAATATGAACACTACAACACTGTTGAAACATCTGTCAATATGAACACTACAACACTGTTGAAACATCTGTCAATATGAACACTACATTACACTGTTGAAACACCTGTCAATATGAACACTACATTACACTGTTGAAACATCTGTCAATATGAACACTACAACACTGTTGAAACACCTGTCAATATGAACACTACATTACACTGTTGAAACATCTGTCAATATGAACACTACAACACTGTTGAAACACCTGTCAATATGAACACTACAACACTGTTGAAACACCTGTCAATATGAACACTACAACACTGTTGAAACATCTGTCAATATGAACACTACATTACACTGTTGAAACATCAAATCAAATGTTCATTTAAATAGCCAGCATGTTGAAACATCAGCTGAATATCTCAAAGTGCTGTACAGAAACCCAGCCTAAAACCCCAAACAGCAAGCAATGCAGGTGTAGAAGCACTGTGGCTAGGAAAACTCCCACTGAAAGGCCAAAACCTATTAAGAAACCTAGAGGAACCAGGCATGTGGGGTGGCAAGTCCTCTTCTGGCTGAAACCAGGTGGAGATTATAACAGAACATGGCCAAGATGTTCAAATGTTCATAAATGACCATTACATGGTCATCTGTCAATAGTAACACTAGAACACTGTTGAAACACCTGTCAATATGAACACTACAGTCACTGTGGAAACATCTGTCAATATGACAGCAAGTTGAAACATCAATATCAGGTAGTCCTGGGGCACGGTCCTAGGGCTGGTCCTCCGAGAGAGAAAAGAAAGAGAGAATTAGAGAGAGCATCTGTGGGGTGGCCCAACACTGTTGAAACATCTGGCTGTGCCGGGTGGAGATTATAACATAACATACAACATGTTGAAACATCTGTCAATAAATGACCAGCATGGTCAATATGAACACTAAACACTGTTGAACAGTCAATGAAACTGGAGCAGCAGCATGGCCAGGTGGACTGAAACATCTGTCAATATGAACACTCATGTCAGGTAGTCATTACTGTTGAAACATGGTCAATATGGCTCACTACAACACTGTTGAAAGACATCTGAGAATTAGAGAACACTGTTGACTTATATTCACACAAACATCTGTCAATATGAACACTACAACACTGTTGAAACACCTGTCAATATGAACACTACAACACTGTTGAAACACCTGTCAATATGAACACTACATTACACTGTTGAAACATCTGTCAATATGAACACTACATTACACTGTTGAAACATCTGTCAATATGAACACTACATTACACTGTTGAAACATCTGTCAATATGAACACTACAACACTGTTGAAACACCTGTCAATATGAACACTACATTACACTGTTGAAACACCTGTCAATATGAACACTACATTACACTGTTGAAACATCTGTCAATATGAACACTACATTACACTGTTGAAACATCTGTCAATATGAACACTACATTACACTGTTGAAACATCTGTCAATATGAACACTACATTACACTGTTGAAACATCTGTCAATATGAACACTACAACACTGTTGAAACACCTGTCAATATGAACACTACATTACACTGTTGAAACATCTGTCAATATGAACATTACAACACTGTTGAAACATCTGTCAATATGAACACTACATTACACTGTTGAAACATCTGTCAATATGAACACTACATTACACTGTTGAAACACCTGTCAATATGAACACTACATTACACTGTTGAAACATCTGTCAATATGAACACTACATTACACTGTTGAAACACCTGTCAATATGAACACTACATTACACTGTTGAAACACCTGTCAATATGAACACTACATTACACTGTTGAAACATCTGTCAATATGAACACTACATTACACTGTTGAAACATCTGTCAATATGAACACTACAACACTGTTGAAACATCTGTCAATATGAACACTACATTACACCACCTGTCTGTCAAATGGGTTCTTTGTCAACTGTCAATATGCACGTAAAAGCATATCTATTAAAAGACTGAATAAGTGTCTATGAAGGGAAATACTGTACAGTACATCTTAGACGGATGAGGGATGGAAGGAGGAAGGGAGGAAAAGTATTTCCTTAAAGAAGAGAGGCTGAGAAAGAGGTTTAGTATGTTCATACCAACAAAACACATGTATCAGCATGAACCGTGTATCTAAAGTAGTATTTTAACGGCCAGGATCCAGAACATGGATTAAACTTACTACTGAACGACAGAAACCCAATCTCCATATAAAGTGCTTTTTAGGACTAGGCTTAGGCTGTGTCCAAGAAAACTGGTCCGAAGTTTAAAATACATATATTGAAGTATATCTATGCCAGGACGATGGAGGTGGAACGTTAACTTAAAGGCCCACTCCGTAACTTGACAAAGAATAAAATATCTGTGAATATCCCAGCGGCACCTTTATAACTCTAAGTAGAGTGGCAGTAAAAGCTGGTCTGACTTGGAATCGTTTCAAAACAATATTTCATATCTAACCAACTCACCGTCGGGAAAGTTGATATATACTTTCTAATCCTTTCAGAGCTAAAAAAAAATGTGACAAATTGCCAGACGCTTTCTCTCCGAATATGAAATAAGAAGTCAAATGAATGCAAATCCTGTGTGACTATGGCTCAAAGAGCAGACCACTAATGTAACACTATTATCAATACATAACTACCTAATATCACCATCCAGTAGGTTCTACATCACTAATATCACCATCCAGTAGGTTCTACATCACTAATATCACCATCCAGTAGGTTCTACATCACTAATATCACCATCCAGTAGGTTCTACATCACTATCACTACGTTAATATCACCAGTAGGTTCTACATCACTAATATCACCATCCAGTAGGTTCTACATCACTAATATCACCATCCAGTAGGTTCTACATCACTAATATCACCATCCAGTAGGTTCTACATCACTAATATCACCATCCAGTAGGTTCTACATCACTAATATCACCATCCAGTAGGTTCTACATCACTAATATCACCATCCAGTAGGCTCTACATCACTACACTAATATCACCATCCAGTAGGTTCTACATCACTAATATCACCATCCAGTAGGTTCTACATCACTACACTAATATCACCATCCAGCAGGTTCTACATCACTACCCTAATATCACCATCCAGTAGGTTCTACATCACTACCCTAATATCACCATCCAGTAGGTTCTACATCACTACACTAATATCACCATCCAGTAGGTTCTACATCACTAATATCACCATCCAGTAGGTTCTACATCACTAATATCACCATCCAGTAGGTTCTACATCACTAATATCACCATCCAGTAGGTTCTACATCACTAATATCACCATCCAGTAGGTTCTACATCACTAATATCACCATCCAGTAGGTTCTACATCACTAATATCACCATCCAGTAGGTTCTACATCACTAATATCACCATCCAGTAGGTTCTACATCACTACACTAATATCACCATCCAGTAGGTTCTACATCACTAATATCACCATCCAGTAGGTTCTACATCACTACACTAATATCACCATCCAGTAGGTTCTACATCACTACACTAATATCACCATCCAGTAGGTTCTACATCACTACACTAATATCACCATCCAGTAGGTTCTACATCACTACACTAATATCACCATCCAGTAGGTTCTACATCACTAATATCACCATCCAGTAGGTTCTACATTACTACACTAATATCACCATCCAGTAGGTTCTACATCACTAATATCACCATCCAGCAGGTTCTACATCACTACACTAATATCACCATCCAGTAGGTTCTACATCACTACCCTAATATCACCATCCAGTAGGTTCTACATCACTACACTAATATCACCATCCAGTAGGTTCTACATCACTACACTAATATCACCATCCAGCAGGTTCTACATCACTAATATCACCATCCAGCAGGTTCTACATCACTAATATCACCATCCAGTAGGTTCTACATCACTACGCTAATATCACCATCCAGTAGGTTCTACATCACTAATATCACCATCCAGCAGGTTCTACATCACTAATATCACCATCCAGTAGGTTCTACATCACTACGCTAATATCACCATCCAGTAGGTTCTACATCACTACACTAATATCACCATCCAGCAGGTTCTACATCACTAATATCACCATCCAGTAGGTTCTACATCACTACACTAATATCACCATCCAGCAGGTTCTACATCACTAATTTCACCATCCAGCAGGTTCTACATCACTAATATCACCATCCAGTAGGTTCTACAACACTAATATCACCATCCAGCAGGTTCTACATCACTAATATCACCATCCAGTAGGTTCTACATCACTACACTAATATCACCATCCAGTAGGTTCTACATCACTAATATCACCATCCAGTAGGTTCTACATCACTACACTAATATCACCATCCAGTAGGTTCTACATCACTAATATCACCACCCAGTAGGTTCTACATCACTACACTAATATCACCATCCAGTAGGTTCATACAGTCAGTTTGATGTCTTATGCAGAACCACATACAGTCAGTTTGAGGTCTTATCCAGAGTCATACAGTCAGTTTGATGTCTTATCCAGAACCACATACAGTCAGTTTGATGTCTTATCCAGACCCACATACAGTCAGTTTGATGTCTTATCCAGAAACCACATACAGTCAGTTTGAGGTCTTATCCAGAGTCACATACAGTCAGTTTGATGTCTTATCCAGAACCACATACAGTCAGTTTGATGTCTTATCCAGAGCCACATACAGTCAGTGTGATGTCTTATCCAGAACCACATACAGTCAGTTTGATGTCTTATCCAGAACCACATACAGTCAGTTTGATGTCTTATCCAGAACCACATACAGTCAGTTTGATGTCTTATCCAGAACCACATACAGTCAGTTTGATGTCTTATCCAGAACCACATACAGTCAGTTTGATGTCTTATCCAGAACCACATATATGTCAGTTTGATGTCTTATCCAGAACCACATACAGTCAGTTGATGTCTTATCCAGAACCACATACAGTCAGTTTGATGTCTTATCCAGAACCACATACAGTCAGTTTGATGTCTTATCCAGAACCACATACAGTCAGTTTGATGTCTTATCCAGAACCACATACAGTCAGTTTGATGTCTTATCCAGAACCACATACAGTCAGTTTGATGTCTTATCCAGAACCACATACAGTCAGTTTGATGTCTTATCCAGAACCACATACAGTCAGTCAGTTTGATGTCTTATCCAGAACCACATACAGTCAGTTTGATGTCTTATCCAGAACCACATGTCAGTTTGATGTCTTATCCAGAACCACATACAGTCAGTGGATGTCTTATCCAGAACCACATACAGTCAGTTTGATGTCTTATCCAGAACCACATACAGTCAGTTTGATGTCTTATCCAGAACCACATACAGTCAGTGTGATGTCTTATCCAGAACCACATACAGTCAGTGTGATGTCTTATCCAGAACCACATACAGTCAGTTTGATGTCTTATCCAGAACCACATACAGTCAGTTTGATGTCTTATCCAGAACCACATACAGTCAGTTTGATGTCTTATCCAGAACCACATACAGTCAGTTTGATGTCTTATCCAGAACCACATACAGTCAGTTTGATGTCTTATCCAGAACCACATACAGTCAGTTTGATGTCTTATCCAGAACCACATACAGTCAGTTTGATGTCTTATCCAGAACCACATACAGTCAGTTTGATGTCTTATCCAGAACCACATACAGTCAGTTTGATGTCTTATCCAGAACCACATACAGTCAGTTTGATGTCTTATCCAGAACCACATACAGTCAGTTTGATGTCTTATCCAGAACCACATACAGTCAGTGTGATGTCTTATCCAGAACCACATACAGTCAGTTTGATGTCTTATCCAGAACCACATACAGTCAGTTTGATGTCTTATCCAGAACCACATACAGTCAGTTTGATGTCTTATCCAGAACCACATACAGTCAGTTTGATGTCTTATCCAGAACCACATACAGTCAGTTTGATGTCTTATCCAGAACCACATACAGTCAGTTTGATGTCTTATCCAGAACCACATACAGTCAGTTTGATGTCTTATCCAGAACCACATACAGTCAGTTTGATGTCTTATCCAGAACCACATACAGTCAGTTTGATGTCTTATCCAGAACCACATACAGTCAGTTTGATGTCTTATCCAGAACCACATACAGTCAGTTTGATGTCTTATCCAGAACCACATACAGTCAGTTTGATGTCTTATCCAGAACCACATACAGTCAGTTTGATGTCTTATCCAGAACCACATACAGTCAGTTTGATGTCTTATCCAGAACCACATACAGTCAGTTTGATGTCTTATCCAGAACCACAGTGATACAGTCAGTTTGATGTCTTATCCAGAACCACATACAGTCAGTTTGATGTCTTATCCAGAACCACATACAGTCAGTTTGATGTCTTATCCAGAACCACATACAGTCAGTTTGATGTCTTATGTCTTATCAGAACCACATACAGTCAGTTTGATGTCTTATCCAGAACCACATACAGTCAGTTTGATGTCTTATCCAGAACCACATACAGTCAGTGTGATGTCTTATCCAGAACCACATACAGTCAGTTTGATGTCTTATCCAGAACCACATACAGTCAGTTTGATGTCTTATCCAGAACCACATACAGTCAGTTTGATGTCTTATCCAGAACCACATACAGTCAGTGATGTCTTATCCAGAACCACATACAGTCAGTTTGATGTCTTATCCAGAACCACATACAGTCAGTTTGATGTCTTATCCAGAACCACATACACATCCAGTACAGTCAGTGTGATGTCTTATCCAGAACATACAGTCAGTACAGTCAGTGTGATGTCTTATCCAGAACCACATACAGTCAGTGTGATGTCTTATCCAGAACCACATACAGTCAGTTTGATGTCTTATCCAGAACCACATACAGTCAGTTTGATGTCTTATCCAGAACCACATACAGTCAGTTTGATGTCTTATCCAGAACCACATACAGTCAGTGTGATGTCTTATCCAGAACCACATACAGTCAGTTTGATGTCTTATCCAGAACCACATACCAGAACCACATCAGTCAGTGTGATGTCTTATCCAGAACCACATACAGTCAGTGTGATGTCTTATCCAGAACCACATACAGTCAGTGTGATGTCTTATCCAGAACCACATACAGTCAGTTGATGTCTTATCCAGAACCACATACAGTCAGTGTGATGTCTTATCCAGAACCACATACAGTCAGTGTGATGTCTTATCCAGAGTCACATACAGTCAGTGTGATGTCTTATCCAGAACCACATACAGTCAGTTTGATGTCTTATCCAGAACCACATACAGTCAGTGTGATGTCTTATCCAGAACCACATACAGTCAGTGTGATGTCTTATCCAGAACCACATACAGTCAGTTTGATGTCTTATCCAGAACCACATACAGTCAGTGTGATGTCTTATCCAGAACCACATACAGTCAGTGTGATGTCTTATCCAGAACCACATACAGTCAGTGTGATGTCTTATCCAGAACCACATACAGTCAGTGTGATGTCTTATCCAGAACCACATACAGTCAGTTTGATGTCTTATCCAGAACCACATACAGTCAGTTTGATGTCTTATCCAGAACCACATACAGTCAGTGTGATGTCTTATCCAGAACCACATACAGTCAGTGTGATGTCTTATCCAGAACCACATACAGTCAGTTTGATGTCTTATCCAGAACCACATACAGTCAGTGTGATGTCTTATCCAGAACCACATACAGTCAGTGTGATGTCTTATCCAGAACCACATACAGTCAGTTTGATGTCTTATCCAGAACCACATACAGTCAGTGTGATGTCTTATCCAGAACCACATACAGTCAGTGTGATGTCTTATCCAGAACCACATACAGTCAGTGTGATGTCTTATCCAGAACCACATACAGTCAGTTTGATGTCTTATCCAGAACCACATACACTCAGTTTGATGTCTTATCCAGAACCACATACAGTCAGTGTGATGTCTTATCCAGAGCCACATACAGTCAGTTTGATGTCTTATCCAGAACCACATACAGTCAGTTTGATGTCTTATCCAGAACCACATACAGTCAGTGCATTCGAATAAGGTAGGGTAAGACAAACACAAGTGTGACTGTGACATGCAGCTATTATTGTAATGTTTATTGTATTTGTTCTCTGCAGGGGGTTAGAGTGAGGATCTAATCTGAGGGGAATATTGTGACCTCTCTTCCTCCTCCTCTACTCCACTCTTCCTCTTCCTCTCCTTCTCTCTTTTGCTCTTCCTCTCTTTCTCTTACTCTCTTCCTCCTCCTCTCTTCCTCTTACTCTCTTCCTCTTACTCTCTTCCCTCTTCCTCTCCTCTCCTCTCTTCCTCTTCATCTCTTCCTCTCTTCCACCTCCTTTCCTCTTCCTCTCTTCCTCCTCCTCTTCCATTCTTCCTCTCCTCCTTCTCTCCTCCTTCTCTCTTCCTCCTCCTTTCTTACGTTTCCTCTCTTCCTCTTCCCCCTCCTCTCTTCCTCCTCTTCCTCTTCTCCTCCTCCACTCTTCCTCCTCGTCTTTTCCTCCTCCACTCTTCCTCCTCGTCTTTTCCTCCTCCTCTCTTCCTCTTCCTCTTCCTCCTCCTCTCTTCCTCCTCTTCCTCTTTTCCTCCTCCTCTCTTCCTCCTCTTCCTCTTTTCCTCCTCCTCTCTTCCTCCTCTTCCTCTTTTCCTCCTCCTCTCTTCCTCTTGCTCTCTTCATCTATTCCTCCTCCTCTCGTCCTCTTTTCATCTATTAACCACATCACTGAACCTTTCCTTTAGGGCTGAACAACAGTTAAAAACAACCCTCTACTGCTGTTTGTCTAATGATGTTCTCTGTAAGACACAACGCGCACACACACACACACACACACACACACACACACACACACACACACACACACACACACACACACACACACACACACACACACACACACACACACACACACACACACACACACACACACACACACACACACACACACACACACACCTATCTATGTCCATATAGGTGTAACAAGGTTAAGGTCTAGGGTTCCAGGCTCCAGGGCTCTGCTTCACAGGAAGTTGAATCGATCCTGTCTCCAGTTATTAGGAAACAAAATAATCACACAACCATTGATCTCTAAAACACAGGCTAATTCCTGCAATGGGCTCTGTGTGTGTGTGTGTGTGTGTGTGTGTGTGTGTGTGTGTGTGTGTGTGTGTGTGTGTGTGTGTGTGTGTGTGTGTGTGTGTGTGTGTGTGTGTGTGTGTGTGTGTGTGTGTGTGTGTGTGTGTGAAAGTTTGTGTGTGTTTGTATGTGTTTTCTAAGGGAAACATTTGACATCATTGTTGCTGAGCGGTACATTTTCTCTCTTGCACAACAGGTCCTGTCGTTCTGTAGTTACTGTAGGAATAGTCCTGTAGTTTTATTGTTACCGTAGGAACAGTCCGATAGACCCAGTCCTTGTTAAGTAGAACGTTTGCCTGTATGGAAAACAACCTGTGGTTACCTAGGTTACCCCATTGACTCAAAACTTGACCCTTTTCAAACGCAATATTCTTGTTGTCTGCTTGTTTTAGTCAATTACAAGACTACATTAAAGAAATACACAGCATGTCTTAATATTACTGGTCAACATTTCCTGCTCGAGAGCATTCTCACTACTTAGAAAAATGTCACATTACAGGGCTTCCCTCATGCCCCTTTTCATGACGGTGCTAGCTAGCAGCCCCGTTAGAGAGTGAGTGCTAGCTAGCAGCCCCGTTAGAGAGAGAGTGCTAGCTAGCAGCCCCGTTAGAGAGTGAGTGCTAGCTAGCAGCCACGTTAGAGAGTGAGTGCTAGCTAGCAGCCCCGTTAGAGAGAGAGTGCTAGCTAGCAGCCCCGTTAGAGAGTGAGTGCTAGCTAGCAGCCACGTGAGAGAGTGAGTGCTAGCTAGCAGCCCCGTTAGAGAGAGAGTGCTAGCTAGCAGCCCCGTTAGAGAGTGAGTGCTAGCTAGCAGCCCCGTGAGAGAGTGAGTGCTAGCTAGCAGCCACGTTAGAGAGACTGAGTGCTAGCAGCCACGTTAGAGAGTGAGTTTTAGCTAGCAGCCACGTTAGAGAGTGAGTGCTAGCTAGCAGCCACGTGAGAGAGTGAGTGCTAGCTAGCAGCCCCGTTAGAGAGTGAGTGCTAGCTAGTGCTAGCTAGCAGCCCGTTAGAGAGAGTGCTAGCTAGAGCCCTGTTAGAGAGCTGCTAGCTAGCAGCCACGTTAGAGAGAGTGCTAGCTAGCAGCCCGTTAGAGAGTGAGTGCTGTTAGCAGCCCTGTTGAGTGCTAGCTAGCAGCCACGTTAGAGAGTGCAGCCAGCCACGTGAGTGCTAGCTAGCAGCCACGTGAGAGAGTGAGTGCTAGCTAGCAGCCACGTTAGAGAGTGAGTGCTAGCTAGCAGCCCTGTTAGAGAGTGAGTGCTAGCAGCCACGTGCTAGCCACGTTAGAGAGTGAGTGCTAGCTAGCAGCCACGTTAGAGAGTGAGTGCTAGCTAGCAGCCCCGTTAGAGAGTGAGTGCTAGCTAGCAGCCCTGTTAGAGAGTGAGTGCTAGCTAGCAGCCCCGTTAGAGAGTGAGTGCTAGCTAGCAGCCACGTTAGAGTGTGAGTGCTAGCTAGAGTGAGTGCTAGCTAGCAGCCACGTTAGAGAGTGAGTGCTAGCTAGCAGCCCTGTTAGAGAGTGAGTGCTAGCTAGCAGCCACGTGAGAGAGTGAGTGCTAGCTAGCAGCCACGTTAGAGAGTGAGTGCTAGCTAGCAGCCCCGTTAGAGAGTGAGTGCTAGCTAGCAGCCACGTTAGAGAGTGAGTGCTAGCTAGCAGCCCCGTGAGAGAGTGAGTGCTAGCTAGCAGCCACGTTAGAGAGTGAGTGCTAGCTAGCAGCCACGTTAGAGAGTGAGTGCTAGCAGCCACGTTAGAGAGTGAGTGTTAGCTAGCAGCCACGTTAGAGAGTGAGTGCTAGCTAGCAGCCACGTGAGAGAGTGAGTGCTAGCTAGCAGCCACGTGAGAGAGTGAGTGCTAGCTAGCAGCCACGTTAGAGAGAGAGTGCTAGCTAGCAGCCCTGTTAGAGAGTGAGTGCTAGCTAGCAGCCACGTTAGAGAGAGAGTGCTAGCTAGCAGCCACGTTAGAGAGTGAGTGCTAGCTAGCAGCCACGTGAGAGAGTGAGTGCTAGCTAGCAGCCACGTTAGAGAGTGAGTGCTAGTTAGCAGCCCCGTTAGAGAGAGAGTGCTAGCTAGCAGCCACGTTAGAGAGTGAGTGCCAGCTAGCAGCCACGTTAGAGAGTGAGTGCTAGCTAGCAGCCACGTTAGAGAGTGAGTTCTAGCTAGCAGCCACGTTAGAGAGTGAGTGCTAGCTAGCAGCCCCGTTAGAGAGTGAGTGCTAGCTAGCAGCTCCGTTAGAGAGTGGAATAAGTAGTGGAAAACGTAGTGGAATACATCATGGAATAAATAGTGGAATTAGTAATGGAATATGTACTGGAATAAGTAGTGGAATACGTAGTGGAATACATAGTGGAATAAGTAGTGGAATACATAGTGGAATAAGTAGTGGAATACGTAGTGGAATACATAGTGGAATACATAGTGGAATACATAGTGGAATACATAGCATAATTTGTAGTGGAATAAGTAATGGAATACGTTGTGGAATAAGTAGTGGAATACATAGTGGAATAAGTAGTGGAATACATAGCATAATTTGTAGTGGAATAAGTAATGGAATACGTTGTGGAATATGTAGTGTAATTAGTTGTGTAATAAGTAGTGGAATACGTCATGGAATAAATAGTAGAATTAGATGTGGAATAAGTTGTGGAATAAGTAGTGGAATAAGTAATGCAATACATAGTGGAATGAGGAGTGGGATATGTAGTGGAATAAGTTCTGGAATATGTAGTGGAATAAGTACTGAAATAAATAGTAGAATAAGTACTGGAACAAGGTTCCATTTGGTAGTCATCCAGAGTTTTAGACGCTCTGGGTATGTCATGACAGTGTGTCTGAGACGCCTGATGTACGTGCTCTCAGTCTGTCTGTCTGTGGACAGCTTTCACTTCTTACAGCACATGGCTTAGCAGGGCACATCTACAGGCACAGCTGACACCGCTGAGAGGCAGAGAGAGAGAGACATAGAATAGAGAGTGAAAGAGAGAGAGCCAGAGAGAAAGAAAGAGAGAGAGAGAGAAATATATATAGAGAGATATATATATAGGGAGATAAATATATAGAGAGAGAAATATATATAGAGATATATATATATATAGAGAGAGAGAGAGGGAGATATATATATATATATAGAGAGAGAGATATATACAGAGAGAGAGAGGGAGATATATATATATATATAGAGAGAGAGAGATATATATAGAGAGAGATATATATAGAGAGATATATATAGAGAGATATATATAGAGAGAGTGTATGTTTCCACAGAGTTCAGGACATCCTCAAAGCGTCAGACCCACGATCCACCTCTGGGGAGACGTGAGTGCAGGTGGAGACAGACTGTCAGGCTTCTGTCAGGCTTCTGTCAGGCTTCTGTCAGGCTTCTGTCACCCTTCTGTCATAGTGCTTCTGTCAGGCTTCTGTCAGGCTTCTGTCACTTCTGTCAGAGCTTCTGTCATAGCTACTATAGACCAGGGCAGGCTTCACTCAAGCTTTGTCAGGCTTTCCCTGTCAGGCTTCTGTCAGGCTTCTGTCAGGCTTCTACCTTTGACCAGGGCCCTCTGTCACTACTTCTGTCAGGGCTTCTGTCAAGCTTCTTTGACAAGGGCCCTATTCTGTCAGGCTTCTGTCAGGCTTTCCCTGTCAGGCTTCCTTTGTCAGGCTATTCCTACATAGTCAGGCTTCTGTCAAGGGCTTTCTGTCAGGCTTCTTTGTCAGGCTTTCTGTCACTACCTTCTGTCAGGCTTCTGTCAGGCTTCTGTCAAGTCTGTCAAGCTTCTGTCAGGCTTCTGTCAGGCTTCTGTCAGGCTTCTAGTCAATGGCTTCTGTCACCCTTTCCCTATGTCAGGCTTCTGTCAGGCTTCTGTCAGGCTTCTGTCAGGCTACTGTCAGGCTACTGTCAGGCTTCTTCAAGCAGATCTGTCAGGCACATGTCAGGCTTCTGTCTGGCTTCTGTCAGGCTTCTGTCAAGCTTCTGTCAGGCTTCTGTCAGGCTTCTGTCAGGCTTCTGTCAGGCTTCTGTCAGGCTTCTGTCAGGCTTCTGTCAGGCTTCTGTCAGGCTTCTGTCAGGCTTCTGTCAGGCTTCTGTCAAGCTTCTGTCAGGCTTCTGTCAGGCTTCTGTCAGGCTTCTGTCAGGCTTCTGTCAGGCTTCTGTCAGGCTTCTGTCAGGCTTCTGTCAGGCTTCTGTCAAGCTTCTGTCAGGCTTCTGTCAGGCTTCTGTCAGGCTTCTGTCAGGCTTCTGTCAGGCTTCTGTCAAGCTTCTGTCAGGCTTCTGTCAGGCTTCTGTCAGGCTTCTGTCAGGCTTCTGTCAGAGCTTCTGTCAGGAGAGAGTCAGGCTTCTGTCAGGCTTCTGTCAGGCTTCTGAGAGATTCTGTCAGAGAGAGTCAGGCTTCAGAGAGAGATACAGAGAGTCAGGCTTACAGTCAGGCTTCTGAGAGAGAGAGAGAGAGAGGCTTCTGTCAGGCTTCAGAGAGAGAGCTTCTGAGGCTCAGGATTCAGTCAGAGATTCAGAGAGAGATCAGAGCTTCTGTCAGGCTTCTGAGAGGATTCAGAGAGAGATTCTGTCAGAGATTCAGTCAGGATACAGAGAGAGATACAGAGAGATACAGAGAGATACAGAGAGAGCTTCTGTCAGAGAGAGAGTCAGGCTTCTGATCAGAGCTTCTGTCAGGCTTCTGTCAGAGCTTCTGTCAGAGAGATTCAGAGAGAGCTTCTGTCAGGATACAGAGAGAGAGAGAGTCAGAGAGAGAGAGAGAGAGTACAGAGAGAGATACAGAGAGAGATACAGAGAGAGAGAGAGTCAGGCATACAGTCAGGCTTCAGAGAGAGATACAGAGAGGATTCAGAGAGGCTTCTGAGAGGCTTCTGTCAGAGCTTACAGAGAGAGAGCTTCTGTCAGGCTTCTGTCAGGCTCCTGATGACAGTGATGTTGCCACAGAGAGAAGGCATATATATATATATATATAGAGAGAGAGAGAGAGAGAG